>NC_054473.1:136945978-137245978 GCF_017639515.1 Carcharodon carcharias
ATGAGCCATATGGTAGAGGACATCCGTTACCTCCTTGATACATTTAAGTGCTGAGGACTGTGAGATGCCACATAGGTGTGCTGTGGATCCTTGGAAAGATCTGCAGGCAAAAAAATTGGGTGCAGCAATAACCTTCAGGGGCAAAGGCAGGGGATGTCCTCCCAGTCTATGGGGTGTTAGATCCTCCTGCAAATGTGGCAGATGTGGTCCACCACAACTCTTGACAAGCGCAGACGGGCACAGCATTGTCTTTCGCTCATATCCAGATAGGAGAGTCATCTTCCGTAGACCTTTGGTTGTATGACAAAAACAGAATTACCTGGAAAAACTCAGCAGGTCTGGCAGCATCGGCGGAGAAGAAAAGAGTTGACGTTTCGAGTCTTCATGACCCTTCGACAGAACTTGAGTTTGAGTCCAAGAAAGAGTTGAAATATAAGCTGGTTTAAGGTGTGTGTGTGGGGGGCGGAGAGATAGAGAGACAGAGAGGTGGAGGGGGGGGGTGTGGTTGTAGGGACAAACAAGCAGTGATAGAAGCAGATCATCAAAAGATGTCAACAACAATAGTACAATAGAACACATAGGTGTTAAAGTTAAAGTTGGTGATATTATCTAAACGAATGTGCTAATTAAGAATGGATGGTAGGGCACTCAAGGTATAGCTCTAGTGGGGTTTTTTTTTATATAATGGAAATAGGTGGGAAAAGGAAAATCTTTATAATTTATTGGGAAAAAAAAGGGAAGGGGGAAACAGAAAGGGGGTGGGGATGGGGGAGGGAGCTCACGACCTAAAGTTGTTGAATTCAATATTCAGTCCGGAAGGCTGTAAAGTCCCTAGTCAGAAGATAAGGTGTTGTTCCTCCAGTTTGCGTTGGGCTTCACTGGAACAATGTAGCAAGCCAAGGACAGACATGTGGGCAAGAGAGCAGGGTGGAGTGTTAAAATGGCAAGCGACAGGGAGGTTTGGGTCATTCTTGTGGACAGACCGCAGGTGTTCTGCAAAGCGGTCGCCCAGTTTACGTTTGTTCTCTCCAATGTAGAGGAGACCACATGGGGAGCAACGAATGCAGTAGACTAAGTTGGGGGAAATGCAAGTGAAATGCTGCTTCACTTGAAAGGAGTGTTTGGGTCCTTGGACGGTGAGGAGCCAAACACTCCTTTCAAGTGAAGCAGCATTTCACTTGCATTTCCCCCAACTTAGTCTACTGCATTCGTTGCTCCCAATGTGGTCTCCTTTACATTGGAGAGAACAAACGTAAACTAGGCGACTGCTTTGCAGAACACCTGCGGTCTGTCCGCAAGAATGACTCAAACCTCCCTGTCGCTTGCCATTTTAACACTCCACCCTGCTCTCTTGCCCACATGTCTGTCCTTGGCTTGCTGCATTGTTCCAGTGAAGCCCAACGCAAACTGGAGGAACAACACCTCATCTTCTGACTAGGGACTTTACAGCCTTCCGGACTGAATATTGGATTCAACAACTTTAGGTCGTGAGCTCCCTCCCCCATCCCCACCCCCTTTCTGTTTCCCCCTTCCCTTTTTTTTCCTCAATAAATTATAAAGATTTTCCTTTTCCCACCTATTTCCATTATAAAAAAAATTTAAAAAAAACACCCCCACTAGAGCTATACCTTGAGTGCCCTACCATCCATTCTTAATTAGCACATTCGTTTAGATAATATCACCAACTTTAACTTTAACACCTATGTGTTCTATTGTACTATTGTCGTTGACATCTTTTGATGATCTGCTTCTATCACTGCTTGTTTGTCCCTACAACCACACCCCCCCCTCCACCTCTCTGTCTCTCTATCTCTCCGCCCCCCACACACACACCTTAAACCAGCTTATATTTCAACTCTTTCTTGGACTCAAACTCAAGTTCTGTCGAAGGGTCATGAGGACTCGAAACGTCAACTCTTTTCTTCTCCGTCGATGCTGCCAGACCTGCTGAGTTTTTCCAGGTAATTCTGTTTTTGTTTTGGATTTCCAGCATCCGCAGTTTTTTTGTTTTTATCTTTGGTTGTATGAGTTGTTCCCATGGGAAGGGTCTAACCTCCTCATCCTCTGGTTCTTGCTGGGGCTTTCCTGGACCATTGATCTCAGGCGTTGCGCCTCCTCTTGAAGCTGGACTAGGTGGCGCCCAGCCCTTCTCCCCCTCCTCAGTCGGATCAGTACCATTGATATGGCAGCATTGACCACAGGCCCCATTATTCAATCATGCTTCTGCCCAGGGAATGATAGATGCTAGAGATTAATGAACACTGGGCAGATATAGTAGACTTCCCACTCACACACAGAAAGACAATGTCATGTCCCAGAGCTGCATCAGCGCTAATAGCTTTTCACTGATTCAGCGTTGCAGCTGAGATGCACACTCACTAATCTAGGTACCAATAATGCCAATCATGACCCTTTACATCTCAATCCCACAGAACCTATGAGAGCTTTGGACACTATGAAATGAGCAGCCTTACCAAAGGCCCTTCTGCAATCTATTATCTTTTATACTGATCAACCTTAACTTGCACTTCAGCAATGATTGGATACCCTTTGGCCTGTGATCCATGCCAGTTGGATAAAGCACATTACAGGCTTTCGTTGATGACCTGGCACATATGCAGCCGCTGTTCTTCCTATACACTTGGCCTTATTTACATTCTCACATACTTATATTGAAGCTGAAATGGAGTGACTGTATTTTAAGCTAATGACTCCTGCAGTCTCTTAAGCACAAAGAAAGGCAATGGCTGGGGCTTTCTGGCCCAGCCATGGCGGGACCCATCGCAGGGGATGCAGCAGCCCAGCCAAAAGTCCATTGGCTTTCGGTGGGACCAAGCTATCCCAGCAGCAGGCGGGGCTGGAAAATCCTGCCCAATGGCGCCAATGGGCTCTTCTCAAAGAAAACTTCCTCTTTTCTATCAGCTCTGACTCCACTTCAATGTTATGAGTCAAAGCAATTTGAGGTTGCCCCCTGTAATGAACTCCTGAGTACAGCCCTGGGCTCCTCCTGCACTGACTCAGACCCCTCCCATCCAGATTCTCTTCCACTTTCAATTTGTTACTGTGCCATAACTCCATGTTGGCAAGATGGTGCCACTGAGATTTTAGTGAGACCAGCTTTGACCCTCCCCCAGTCAGTGTCCAAGTCCTTCCAATCTACCTGGAACCCCACGGTGTGCAGGTAGAGCTCCCTCCTGTTATTCTCCAGCCTCCCCCAGTAACCCTGCATCCGATTGCAATTGTGGTTGACATTCCAACCTTCCCACCTGAATCCATAATTGTTGATGCCCCCATGCCCACTGTGGACCTCACCCCTCCCCATCTCGAAGCTGTGTGCGCAGTCACATAGGCCATCATTCTCCCGATGGTGTGCGGGGGTGGGGCCCGCACGTCCGCGTGTAAAATAACGCGTGGTGACGTCGGGCGAGTGTCCCGACATCACCGCGCGCCATTGCGATATTTTGTTGGGCAGGTACACGTTGATCTCCAATGCGCGCCCGCCATTAATTAACAGGCCAATTAAGGCTTGAGGCACCAATCAACAGCAATTTTTTGGCACCCGTGCAATATTTGGGTCGGGGCACGGGTGCAATGGGCAGGCGGGCAGGACACGTTCGTATAAACCTCAAACAAAAACAAAAATTGCTGGAAAAACTCAGCAGGTCTGACAGCATCTTTGGAGAGGAAGACAGAGTTCACGTTTCGAATCCGTATGACTCTTCATCGGAACATTTTTTTGTAATTTTGCTTTTATCTTTGTATAAACCTCATCCACTGGTGGGATAAGAGGGCACTGTGGGGTCATGATTGTGCTCTGTCAAATATTGATTTTTTCAAAGTTAGTGAAACTTGCCTGTGTGATCTGCAATACTTCAAAACACATATCAGCTGCTTGGTCTGGACTCACAACCTTCAGGTCAGCACTCTGCATTGAGGAAGCTTTTTCGGGCCTGCAGGTTTCAGGAAGCCTTCCCTTAGCCTGGGAATGGAAGCTGACCTCTCCAATGGAGGCACCTCCTCTGAGGAGCAAGGGAGGGCTAGAAGGGGGAGAAGGCCAGGAGTGCACATTCAGCCTCCAGGGGAGACACCTTCGGGAGGACAGGCACAGGCACAAGGGGCGCAGGGCCAAGAGGTAGACTAAGGTGGAAGGTGCGGCAGAAGACGCCGCTATCCTGCTGCCAGGGTAAACAGACGGTGAAGCAGCTACCTCAATATGTCTGAGGTGCAGTGCCGAAGGAGGATCCCTCTCTCAAGGGAGACAGTCAGCTATATCTGTCAAATGATTGGGCCTGAGATCTCCACTAACTGTGTGGGTGGACACTCTATGCCACTGGCTGTGAAGGTCACAGCTGCCCTCAACTTCTATGCCTCAAGCTCCTTCCAGGGATCGGTGGTGACCTTTGCAGTGTCTCCCAATCAGCTGTCCACACTTGTGCCAAGGGGGTTACAGACGCTCTGTTTAGGCATGCATTGACCTTCATCCACTTATGTTGGGACCAGGCAAGCCAGACACAGAGAGCCAGAGGCTTCATAGCCATTGCTGGCTTCCCCCGCGTCCAGGATGCAATACACTGTACACATGTGGCCATCAAGGCGCTAGCAAGTGAGCCCGGTGCCTTCGTCAACAGGAAGGGCTTCCACTCCATGAATGTGCAGATAGTGTGTGATCACAAGATGCTGATTCTACAAGTCTGTGCAAGGTACCCAGGCAGCTCCCATGACGCCTACATCCTCAGACACTCCCAGGTGCCAGGGCTCTTCAGTGCTCCAGCCCGGCTTGATGGATGGCTGCTGGGTGACAAGGGCTATCCTCTCAGAAGGTGGCTTATGACTCCTCTCTGCCATTCAAGAACAGAAGCTGAGCAGCGATACAGTAGGAGCCACGGCTCCACAAGGGCTGTGGTGGAGAGAGCCATCGGTCTTCTCAAGATGTGCTTCCGATGCCTGGACCACTCAGGGGGCGCACTCCAGTACCCCCCAGATCGTGTGTCGCTGTTAGTGGTTTCATGCTGCACTCTCCACAATCTTGTGCTGGAAAGGGGGGACGCAGTGGATGATGAAGACGTTGATGCAGTGGCTGTGGCTGCACATGATGAGTCCAGCAATGAGTCTGAGGATGAGCACACACAGGGAAATGCTGAGGGGGTAGACGCTGACCTGGGCATACTCCAGGGAGGCAGGGACACCCAGGAGGCTTTAATCCAATGAACCATCAGCTAGCTCACCACATATCGACCTCCAGGACAAGCCTGGGCTGTGGGCTCCATATACGATACCTAAGTGCAAAATCTGCCAGGTTAGGAACAGTAACTAAGGGCCTTGTTAATAAAGCTGAATGTCCTACAAAACACTCAAAACGTTTTTGGAAACCATCCACCTGCAGAAGAAAAGAGCCATTGTCACATGTCTGAATTTACTATCACAACCAAAGAAACTTAATGAAACAAAATGACAAAGGTGTTAAGAATCACACCAACTCATAAAGACTCCATTGTGGGCCAACACAAAATCACCAGTGATAAACCCGCGGTGTGCCTAAGGTGCCATACGTTTACGTTTTTGGGTGTTACGTCTTGGTGCTGACCCCTCACTGGGTGTGGCACCTGAGACAGCCTGCGGACTCTGCTGTCCTGTTGGCCTTGATGACCCTGGCGGTCGTCCTCTGGCCTGTAGAGCCTGTGCTGGTCCCGCGTGGGGGGGAGCTGCCAGTTCCACATTGGCATCTCTCCAGGCGTCGCAGCCTCATCAAATGCAACGGACACTGACAGAGGAGCAGAGGAGCTGCCGCCCTCATCCGGAGCGCCCTGAGAGGTACCCGCAGAGATAACAGGCAGCTGTTGCGTTGACGTAAGGTCATTTTGGATCTCCCTGCTCATGATGGATGGATGGGCACCAAGCTGGAAAACCTGGTCACAGCGCGTCCCCAGGAAGCCCTGATTGGTCACCTGGAGGAGCATCCCCACGAGAGTCGCCACTTTCTCCATGGAGGACGCATGGTGCTTGGCCATGAGTCTCATCGCTTTGCCAATTGTCCACTTAGACTCCTCCACCACGGACACCAAACCAAGCATAGCCTCATGTATCTCCCCCAGATGCTCCTGCACACCCGGCCACATTTCCTGCACCTGCTGCATCGCGGACGACTCCAGAGGCACATCATCAGCACTGACTAAGCATGTGCCTGATCCCCTGCCGTCCTCCGACTGCTGGCGCCATGGGCACTCTCTGTCTCTGCCAGCTCCTCCAGCGGCTGTGAAGTGCTCTCACCGCTGTGCCCCGGGACACTAGCCGATGTTCTAATTCCGACTGAGGTGCCAGTATTCTGTGCTGGTGCCTGCCTGGCAGAGATGATGTGACGCTGGTGAGGATTCAGAGCCCTCTGCTGCTCCTCCTCCCGACCCTGCTCTGCTGTTGCTGAAAGGAAGAAGGGTGGGTGGGGGGGGGGGGGGGGGGGGGGAGAGAGTGAGGGGGTGGGGGGTGGTGGGGGTGGGGGGGGGTGGGTGGCAGCAGGGGGGCTAAGCCGACCTGCTGGGTTAAGTGACCAATGCCAACATTGCCCTCACCCTGCCAGAGCACAACAGGTCGTTGAAGCAGTTGCGACACTGGATCCAGATGCACCACACCACGTCGCGGGAGCTCACCACCCGTGCCACCTCCTCCCAGGCACGTTTCATCATGTGGGGGGGCCTCCTCCTCACGTCCTGGGGAACCAGGACCTCCGGCTGTGCTGCCACTTCCTCAAGGAGGACAGCAAGGCAGTCATCAGAAAAACGAGGGGCAGAGCTCCCCCCTGTCCTACCCTCCTGCCTGGCCTGCTCACCAGCAGCGCTGTGGGGAGCCCTTCCGCTGGCCGTGATTCACAGCCTTTGAAAGGCTGCAGCAACTTTTTAAAACAGGCCGCCAGGTCACAATTGTACCCGGCGCCAGTGCAGTCCCACCGCCGCCCGCTGCCCTCGGGAGCCGCGATTCACACTGGGCAGGCCTTAATTGGCCCACGCGTGTAAAATGGCAGCGCGGACCCGATCGCGGGCGGCAATCGGATCCGCGGCCACGCACGCCCACTCCGCCCACTCGACAGGCAGAAAATTCTGCCCATAGAGTGGAGACCACCGCTCCCCCAGGAAAGGTTCAAACACCACTCCCTGTATCACGTTTTCCCCCTTTACAGGTTGCAGATGCCTCCCCCAATCCTGACCATCCCATCTGCAGCCCAGGACTACACCAAATAAGACGATGGCCAACAACAATAATACCATGGCCATGTCCTGCACACCAAGCTTTGCCTTATCCCAGTTGAACACACAGCCCTTGTCCCTCCTTGGAGCAGGCACGACATGTGTGCCATACATAGCCCTATAGCAAGGCCCACAAAGCCCTGGACTGCCTTTAATTTTTCACTGTGACTTTGAGGTGCACTCAGCCCCTGGACTGCCTTTAGTCTCTCACCCTGAATACTTGGTGCCAAAACCAAAGCCCTGAGTCTTTCAATGGGCTCTCCCATTCCTTCTTCACTGCTGACAACACACTGTCCCTCCCTACCCCATCCCCTCCATGAGTCTCTGTGCAACCCATCCTGCATATGCAAGGCTTTCCCCTCCTCCACCTCCACGAGTCTCTATGTAAACCTTACCCTTTTGTGTCACACAAACACAACAAACCCCTCGTATTCCAGAATCTGCATGCATCCTCTCCAATTTGTGCAGCTCTGTTCCCATTCGACCCCCTACTGTGCCTGCATTCCAGTCTTTAAAGTTGGACTCCAGCTTCCCCACCCTTGGTCCCTCCCTTTGCCTGCCATCATCTCCCCCAACTCTCACCCCTCTCCAACCCCTATTGCTCACTGTGGCCCGTGTCTCCATCTTCCTTGGCCCTCAGTTCCAACCCCACCATTGCCCATTGTGCCCCATATCTCCATAGTGCAGCTCTCCTCCAACCCCACCAATGCCCATTGCACCCTGTGTCTTCATCCTCCTTCCTCCTTCAACTCCACCACTGCCCATTGCTCCCCGTGTCTCCACCTACCTTTCCCCCTGCTATCCCTGGTCACAATGCTGGTCTCTGTCTCATAAATAGCCCTGCCCGACCCCCACAGAAGATACACCCAGAGAACGGAGGAAGCCAGCGAGCAGAGCAAGCCTACACCCCAACTAGTGTGGAGTCACTATTATTAGTGAGAAACTAGACTGGTGCTGTTGCAGGTAGGGCTGTGCATGTTGCGCTCACCTTGAAGTCAGGAGCGAAGTGAAGGCCAACAGCTGCATGCCACTTATTTCCAAACATGTTTCAACTGCTCTAATTTCCCACTGACATGGTGTTAGATTGGGAGGGGCTACGTGATCCTGTTAGGTGACATTTTTAATGAGCATTCATGACATGGTAACGCATGCAGATAGACTCCTGCCATGGATCAGCGGGAAACCCGACCCGCCATTAGCCCGCCATGGAAGTGGTCAGGGGAAAATTCAAAACTGTTTTCCCATCAGCGGGTTTCCGATTTTTTGGCCTCTCCCTGAATTTTCCAGTCCCACCCACCGGGAAACTCGTCACAGGCTGGAGGGGAAAATTCCGCTCTATGTGTAACCACGGTTGTTTGGGGGAAAATTTTGTGAGAAACACTAGCACAGTTTAGTCACAATGTTTTAACATATGAATTCAGAATTTTCAGAATTTCTGAGTTCTGTTTCACAACATCCAATGGCAGCACTTGCTAGGTGAATTATACTGCGAGACCACCCACGATGGAACGAGTGGTACCATTTCTGTCTCTGGATCAGAAGGTGCAGGGCTGGAACTTCACTCCAGGCAGCCCCAGCAAGTGGAAACCAGAGCTCCAGCTCTGAACTCCCGATTGCCATCCAGCAGATGCAGTTCCGAAGAAGAATCATATTGAACTTGAAACCTTAATTCTGATGGGCGATAGGGGTGGCAGGGTTGCGGAGGTGGGGAGAACGGGGAGGAAGATTGAAGCCTGTAGCCAGGGACGATTGGGGAGGCCAGGTTCAGGGAGCAGAGAACAGAGTCTGGAACGGAGATCAGTGTAGAGAAAGGCAGATGGGGCGAGGAAGGCAGAATGGAATCCAGAGCTGGAAATGATCAGGGCGGCTTGAGCAGAGGGCAGTTCAGGTTATGGAACCAGGCAACATTGGGGAGGCTGATGTCAGGTGGTGATCAGAGGCCAGAGACCTCAGAGGAAATTGGAAGGGTTTGTTGCAGGGTTGGGGAGGGTTCCAATTACGGGGGTTTGTTGAAGCAGGCATAATGTGTTGAGCAGGCTGGTCCAAAGGGACTTACTCCTGAATCCAGCAGTCCTCACCTTGCTTATCCTTTATCCATCCTCCTGCAAAATCGTTGGTTGCCTGTGCGCTGCTGTTCCACTTCTCTGGTAGGGGTTGGAATTCAGATTTATAACATTTCAATGCCTGACTCAACCTAAACCCACCCACTTTTGGATGTTAAAATTCTGATCACCCCCCCCACCCCCCAACATTAATTCAACAATTCAATTTGGGGAAAAAAAATGCACATTTTCACCAAATACTCACTTGACTTTTAATGTGGTTGTGAAACAACTGGATTTGATGTGCTAAGCATTTGAGAAGAATTTGATGCAGCAGAATTTTGTTTGAAAGATTTAAGTTTGAATTAGATATTCAATATATTTAGAGTAAATGGGACATGATTTAATACACTGGAATTCTGTGCATAAATTTGAATCATCGTTCAATTGGGTGTGCATCTATCTGTAGTTAATAAAACAGCTGTAGTTGATCTAGTTGTTTACTGAGGGTTTTTCTCAGCATCTCCAAAGATTTTATTCATTAGAATTGTACGTTCAATTAGAACCACAGCAGCGAGCATTGCATAGATTTGTTCTTACTGTATTTGAAAGTATTTGGAATTTACATTTCTTCCTCATTTTTTAGTCAACCTTGATCCATTCCCTTTACTAAAAGTCCTGACTGGCTCAATCTTACACCTTGATTGACTCAATGTTATTTGAAAGGTGCAAGCGATGAAAACTTTAGTGTCCCCTCATTTGTTGAAAATCAGTAAAAACAGATATTTTCTCAAGTGAAATTTAGCAATTTTTGTATTATTTAAAGCACATAATCTAAAACGTATACTATCCCAATTCCAGCTTAAATAGTGGCATGTGTAACATTTTTGATACGATGCTTTTGTCTATACATATTACTATTGTACTTCTGTAAGTCAACTAATTTGCAATTTGCATTTGGTGCTTTACAATTTGTTGTCTTCTGTTCAAATCCTAGGACTATACGCCATTGCATATAGCAGCCCTTCATGGCCACCGACACATCATTCAGCTGCTGATCAACACATACAGTAAGTGACTGGCAACTCTTTTAATACCCTTGTTTCTTTATGAAACACTTTCCTCCCAGACCACTGAGGTCTGCCATTTCCATAATCTCAATTTAACACATATTTGAAGTGCTAAACAGGGACTGTCTAGGCTTGAAAGTGGTAAAGTATAACAAAATTGCATTGACAGAAAAACAAAACATCTCTGCTGCCCTTATTAGCAGAGATGCTTAAAATGAAAGTGAGCGAGACCAAGGATTTGACGTGGAAGCAGGGGATAAATTGAAAACCAGTTAAAACTAGCTGAGAAACATCAACATGGCAAGCTAACAAAGACAGGGACCCCGAGGGGGAAGAAAGGGACAGAAAGAGCAAGCAGTTTGAGCATCATCAGATAATTGCTTATACTACAGCTAAATATTTGTGATTGAATGTATTCCTAATTTGTTTCACAAATTTTAGTGGTGCACTTTAGATTGGCTGAGATAGGCTAATACAGCATAGATGACTGTTCATTAAGATGTTGATTTGCCCAGTCTCTTGAAGCATGGCAGCTTTTTCGAGGATGTAGCCTTCCCTTTAAGCAGAACTAATTTTTCCTTAATTAGCCAGACCTTGCTATTGTTATTTACAGCTCTGCTGTGCATCAGACTAAAAGTTTTCTTCTGCCAAGTTTTCAATGCCCTGAAAGTTCAAGAGGGAGCAAGCAGTAAAGGTCATGCAGAATAAACCACAGTAGGCTAGTTGTATAAATGAAATGGCCACTATAAAAACACAGGTTCAAGGTCAACTGGAAGTCAGGAGTCTCACAGATGGTAAAGTGAAAAAAAGTGAAAGGGGAAAATAACAATCGTTGTCTTGTCACATAAAAATTCTGTGAAATATCTGGTGTGAACACCCATCGGCTTCCACCAATTTTGTACAGAGTCTGTTTGCCTTTGGGCGGAGATTACTAGGTCTTTCCTTATGCATCCTCCCATTGAGGTTGCAGTAGCCCCCATGGGAGGAGAAACCACCCAGATTTTTTCTGCTGTTAGTGTTTTATTTACGTCATTGACACTGCAGAGAAACCTGAAACTGATGTTACTGCCACAAGTTTTTAAGGAAAATAAGACTGAACTTTAACCTCTAAAATATAATCAGCATCAACCACTTTTTCAGAGCCACTGGGCTCAGCCAGTGCTGGCAAAATTTCAGGAAACAAATTTGCACATCTTTTTTTACAAAGCAGGCGTCAAAGTGATCTTTATCTGCATTTTACATTCAGCATATTTCCCCAGGGACCGTCACAAAGCCTGTTCACAAATTGTGTTACTGCTGTTAGTTGTAATAATGATTGTGAAATCCATGATAATAAAATACAAGACATGTAGCTGTGTTTTATCTTTTAGAAAAGAGGAATATTGAGGGAAAAAAAGACAGAAATAGAACTGCCCTGGCCAAAAATCAGTCAGCTGAAATTGGAACAATCTGGCATGTGGGCACATATTTGCAAGGTTTCCATTTCTGTGGTTCCATGGTTGCCTGTTACTTTGGTCCACCCATACTAGAAACCAATCTGAATTCTTCAGCATTTACATCGGAACAGATAGCAGTAACTTCATGTCCACTCACATAAGTGTAAAAGAAGAATTGTGTGATGCCATGTGAGAACACCTTTACAGCAGATGTAATGAAATGCACACTCCAATTTACTCTGTATCATGGTGAACATACATAAACAGTGTATAGTATATAGAATACATATTAGTAAGTAGCTACTACTCAGTAGTATTATCCAAAATTTTGAATGTATTTTTCTGTAGCACAGATGAAAATATCGCATTGGAGTTCAATTATTCCTCTATGTTGAAATAGTAATAGAAAATGGAATCTTATTTGAGCAACTGTTACTTAATATAATCTGATATCTTGATGTCCAAACATTTATCTGATCTGCTGTTCATATTACATATTCAGCCATGGGTCCTACTGCTTATTGATCTGCCATTCATTTCTTCAATAAATTGGTAAGTGCTAACAATTACAGAAGTTCTGCAAATGTTATACACTTTTTATTTGTCTACCAGGCATCATAAAGGCAAGACCTGAGAAATTCAATGTTTCTAAAATTAAAAATACAAAACATAATCATCGGTAAAGCTATGGTTGCAGCTTCAGTTTTATGTGACACGCAGAAACGCTGACCATGAAATAAGTCTAGGAATTGGCATCAGTAATGGAGATGGAACATCACTGTTCTTTCAAGTGTGTGAAAAGTCATGGTTAATGAGAACTACTGATGAGCAAACAAACAATTGAAGCACATCACATTTTTCTCATACATTATATGCAAGACATAAAATAATCCTGAGTTACAAAACATTTCTGCCTTGCCCTCTCTTCTTGCCATGTGATGGTATTCCACTGCTTGTATTTACAATAGCAGTAGAGCTACAGATAATCCAGAGCCAAATGATGAACTGTAGTGGAAGCTACAGATGTTCCAATCTTAAAGTACAAAACTTAGTGGCAGCAACAAAAGGAATGAAAATGAACAGCAAAAATGGAAAACTAAGTACTTTAATAAAGGGCAATAGATGACTGGCAGCGAGTTACAGACTACTAATTGAATAGAGTGGCTCAATGATAGATTTTGAGATTGAATTGCTGCCTTAAAATCACTGCTGTTCTTTATGTTTAATATTCGCTTTTTCTTTCTTATCTACAATTTTCTTCCTTTCTTGAAAGGTGCCCAGCAGTATTAATTTTTAACTCATCTGATGGCTTAATTGTGACATCACTATCCAGTGTATTGTGACATGTACTATACAGTGTAATGTTGAGCCATTGGGCCTAGGAAGTGTTCAAGTTCAGCCCTACTTCGTGTTGAATTACCAATTGTAGACAGGCTGGCAGTGGGGTCTCAAAGCGTCCTTGGCTCGGGAGGAAAAATGTAATCAACTAATATGCCCTCCACTGACCTCAGTTCAGTGATTGCTACTGAAATATATGCTGACGTGCTTCATGAGGAGAAGGTTGGGCTTGGTTGTGATGCCCCAATAGTTGAATAGTCTTCCCACCCCCACAGTCTTGACTCATGTTTGAAAAATGCCCATTTGAATGAAACACGGCAAAGTTGTTTACACACGTGAAACCATACCCTAGAACAGTAAGGGCATTCAGGATGTACGGCATAAAAGAGATGGTAACCAGCAAGAGTGTCTGGGCAAGAGCCAAGTCCTGAGTATATTTTTACCCCACAGATAAATAAGGAAATGCAGAGAATAAGTCATACTGTGTCACTCTTGTGCATCTCTTAACAGCCAACTCAAGAATGGCTCTGGAAGCAATTCACCAGATGTCCACTGAATAACACTGTCTCTGAGCCAGCAGTAAATGACAGCAACTGCTGAATGTCAGACTGTACCACTGTAAAGCACAGTGTTCCACTCCATCTGCACATATCCATGTGCATTGATTAAACATCATTTTTTCTTCTTTTAATTTTAAATATCAAAGCATTTTACTTTTGTCAACTCTCGATGAAACAAGCCAGAATGACATTAACAGAAAATTATGCGCAGAGGCATTGAATACCTTAACCACCCAACGAGTGAGCCACCAACATAAATCAGTTGGATTTTCTCCACTCGCAGGTTAAGCAGTTAAGTCATTATTCAGTACTTAAAATAATCAGCATTTTTCTTCTCCCATTTATGTTACTTTGTGAAAGGCTGTATTCTATATTACGTGCAAAAATTAACTTTATAACCCCATAATAACTGCCACCTGGTATCATTCAAAGAGTCTGCTTTTATCAAAAGTTACATTCACTTTATGCTTTCATCATTCTAGCATGCTGGTGAAAACTTATTTTTTTTTAAATTATACTTCTGCAGTTCCACAAGGTAAAAGCTGCTGCAGTCAAATGGAGAACCTCAGGACCTGACAATTCCTCCTAGTAACCTTGAACTATGAAAACAGAAATACAATACTGAAAATGTGGGGTGACATGAGCTGCATAGTAACAGCACCATAGCAAGCTAACTACCACAGCCCAAAACTTTTAAATACATATAATAAGGATTATAATTACATGCATTAATTAAATCAAACAATCCATGATACCCTTTACAAGGCTAGAACAAAGTTTCAAGCTTCAGATGTCTGTAGTAATCACTCAAACTTAATTCTCACAGTTTATGACATCATGTAAACCTCTCAATTATGTTGCAGGGTTGTAACACAGCATCAGGTGTCTGTTATTCTAAGCTGTGAGTAGCATATTAAAGCAGGACAGCATTTCTGATACTTGTTTAGTTAAATGAGTTTCCAAATCTTTCGTTCAGTGATCTGGTGCCAACAGTTTCAGTGCCTGGATGTTTGGCATGCAGCTGGAGATTTTTTTTTCACAGTCTGCAAGTGCTCTGTATTAAGGCTAACAAACCGAAATGTACTATGCTTCCTGAGTGATAGGGGGTGGGGAAGATGAATGGTGCAAGGTTGTACTTGGGTTGTGACCACATAAAAGCCATTTCATGACAGGTGGTTATGTGCTATGGAGACCTGCTGTATGCACTTGTGCTTGGCACAGTGAAGACAGCCATCACCAGGGTGACATTGTGTTCAACTATTTGTAAACCAGACACTGGCTTTAAAAAACTTTTTTTTTAAAAAAAGAATAACTTGTGAAATAAAAAGATTGATCTGAAGAGGCCAAGCTTCAGCATCAATGAACACCAGAGAACATTCTTAAACTGACAAAATAAATCAGTTCAGCACAGATGACGGCTCTCAGGATTTAACACCTCTTGACAAAGAGAGGCATTCTGGTCTCCTTCAAGGAAACATAGATAAAAATTTTGTTCTTCAACTCTAATGAGGCAAGCTCAGATATGAGTCAATAGAGCAATTCATTAACAAATCTAGTGAAATCCCCCAGGCACCAGGCAAGATGGCAGTGAAAGCGGATGTGTTGTGAAAAGCCCTCCTCCGGAATAGATGCCCATATGCTAAGGGTCAGGGAGCCGGACTGCTTTGCTCTGTTTACTATTCACTGAACAAATATGGCAGTTAAGGTCACTGTTATCAGACACTTTCTCTGTACACAAAACAAAATTTCCATATGGGCCATGAAAATGGATATGCTGTGCTCCCAAGCAGCTTCCCACGGCTTTCTTATTGTGCGGCAGCAGTTAGAAGTGAAGGGGTGTGAGGGGTTAGCTTGCCAGTCAATTGCACTCATTGCTTTGTGCGTCAGGCCAATTTAGGGCAAATCTGCGTCACTTTTTTCCCCCCTCTTTCAAACCCAAATGCTCATGTCAGTCTATTAGAACGTGATGGAAGTACTGATCACTGCCTCTTCATTTAAAGCCTTTTGAAAATACGATGACCTGCTGAAGAGGATTTTAAGAAGAGGGCCCTTCACCAGACTCTTTCAAATACACATAAATAAAGCCCTTTACTGGCTAAAAATGGCCTCTTAGATTTAGCACTACAGAGCGCTGAAAGCCACAACACGATTGTCATGGATATTACACGATGCTAACAACAACAGACCATGCAGACAAGTGTCGATATTAAACAAAACTAGACTAGACGTTTTGAAAACCTGGGATGCGGAAACTTGACAGCCAAATAAGTCGCCTGTTTAACCCTTTAAAAGTAAATGAAGAGGGGAGAAAATTACATCATGATAGATTTTATGCCTTTGAAAAATTCATGGCATTAGAAATACATCAGTTTGCTAAAGGGCAAGAAAAGTAGAATTTGGGAATTGAGAAGTTGAAGATGGCAGCCTTAAGGAATATATTTTAGTGAATTTTAGAAAGTCTTTCTCAATGACATTAATAGATATAATAGATTGTTTCTGATGAAAGGGTGAGTTTTATTTGTTTGGCTATTAAGACACCCATTTCGTGAATTCCGCTTGGTTTTCTGATAGTCAAAAAATAAGCAAGCCAGACTGCTTCCATTTATTCTTTATGCAGTATTTACAATTTATATTGTCGACACTTGTAGTAAAATCTGTAATTGAAAGATGCAGAGACACTGTAAGAAGTAAAAGGATTAGTAATGGTACAATAATTGTGACTAAAAGTTTGATCACGCTGCGGGCTACGTTTAAGAAACAAACAGATAGAATTGGTTGGACTAATTTTAACGTCATCTAACAAGCATAGACACATCTGGATGTTTTCCAAAAGGGATTAATGATTTTCTTTTCAGATGATATTCAGGCTTTGCAGAATCTGCAGTTTTAAAAGAAGTTACAGACTAACATGTCTATACCTAAGATATTTTCTTTGTTAGTTTATTTTTAAAGAAAATATTTTGCACATTGAATTTCAAACAGCAATCAATATACCGTGGCTGTTTGGAATAGTATTTTCTGTTTAAAAATTCATGAGACAAATGTTGAAAACCCTGACAAAAGAAACCATGTCACAGGTTTGAGGAAAAGTTATATTGGTTTTATTATCATGTGCACTTGATTTGAGTACAGCGTCATGACATATTTTGCCAACCACAAGATTGTTATAATTCTAAATACCAATGTTCTGAACCTCTGCCCATGTTTTAACCATGTAGAACTCCATTTAATTAATTTAATTGATTCTAATTGTCTTTCAGGGAAGAGAGCTTGTTTTTTGCCAACTCAACTGGCAGTGAAAGGCTGCCTGCTTCAGCACTCACTGTCACGCAGAGGCACTCATGAAAATGCATGCTATTCCTCTAGGATATTTCAGTAATTGTGCTATTTCCTTAACCGTTTATGTCAGGCAGTTGTTACTGGAAAACCAACACTTTCGACAGTGCAGGTTCATTTAGGGATGAATTTTACATTCGTTGGGCGGCCGTGCGCTCGACCCGATCGGGCATAAAATCACACGTGATGACGTCGGGCAAGCATCCCAATATCATCGTACACCCTCCCGATCTTTCGGTGAGTGGCCACACGCGAGAGTCGTCAACACACAGGCCAACAATTAAGAGGCCTATTAAGGCCCTTAAGCAATTAATTAACTTGTATTTTTTGCTGCTTATTTAACTGTTTGGTTGGCGGATAGGCGAATAGGCCAGGCGGCCTTTGCATTTTTTATGAAACCTCATCCACGGGTGGGATGGGTTTTCCAGCTGTAAAAAAACAGAAAAAAATGTTCAACTTAATTTTAAACATGTCGCTCTTCATGTGACTGTGTCACATGTTGGGGCATGTTTTTTTCATCTTTTAAATCCTTATTTTTCATTTTAAAATTCTTCAGCTCCCAGAGGCAGCTCTGTGCCTTCAGGGAGATTTCAGTGTGCGCATGTGCAGACTTCAGCGCTCGTGCTCCTCCTGACCCTACCCGGCAGTGCTGAGGCTCGCAACCCACGATTCATGCTGGCTGGCCGTTAATTGGTCAGCCAGGGTGAAACGCGGTCAGAGCCCGATAGCGGGTGGCAGTCTGTTTCGCGGCTGTTCCTGGGCTGCCCGCCCGATAAAGGGAAAATCCTGCCCTTAATTATCATCAGATAATTTCAGTTAAATATTGTGCTGTGACAGCAAATTTTGTGCAATTATCAATTCTGCAAATGATGATTTAAACAAGTCCATAATGCTGCATGATCAATTTTTTTAAGGTCGTGTACATCCAGTAAGGACAGTATGGAGGGCCCCCCTCCAGTGATACCCTCCACGCCTGTAGTAAGAGCTTCCCTACCCTCCACAATGAATGCCCCCATCCCTTACCGGGGCCTGCCTGACTGGCCCCTGCAAGCCCAACCAACTTACCTGTACTCCAAGGCCTGCTCCACCTTTGCTGCACCTGGATCTGCTGTACCACCATCAGTGACCACGACTTCCAGTGGCGCCACTGAGACTAAAAAGATGCCAGCCATCCGATTGGCCAGCGGTGTTGAAGGTGGGATCTGTGCCCCTTAAAGGCATGGAAACACTGGTGGAAGGCAGTTAACTGTCTGATTGACATTTAATCCTGGAGGGGCTTCCAAAAATGGCCACGCAGGGGTTGCCCCCAGCTTTCTCGCTGGTGAACATTAAATGCCATGGCCATTAGATTCAGCCCATAGTGTGCAACTGAACCATGCAAGCCATGAAGTTTCTCGACCTTGATTTGTGCACTGATCTCATCCAGGATACTAGTTGGCTTCAATACCTTGGGCTAGTAAGTGGAAAAGAATCAGACAGGATTCCTGCTTTTAATAGCCATGCAATGAATGATTATAACCTGGTGGAAACCTGGCTGAGGGACAGTTAACAATGCTGGGACTCTTACCTGATGACCTCCTTCTCTATTCCCACAGCCTATTTTAACCTACTCTGCTGAGCAGACAGGAAGGACACCTGACAGATAGCAGTGGGCTCTATCTTTAAATATACAGGCCCAGCTCTGATGACATCATGAGGTCTGACTGCTATTTTAACCAGTGACCCAAATGAGAAAGACATCATGTCTTTTCCACTTGGTAAAAAGTAGAGTAAGAACCAGAAGAAAACAGGAAAGTTTTGAAATCTTCCTTTCCTTTCCTTGGGGAACCAGTACAGTAGGAATTCTCCTCATCACCCACGGACAGTTTAGGCTTCCTTTGTGGTGCAGCACCCTGCCCTCACATACCATTATTCCTTTGGGGCAGCTGTCTGGGATCTTACAGAGGATAGACTCAGGTGTTAAAAATAACTAGGCCTCATGTTGCCATGATGGTGTGCTACCTATCCACTGTTCCTCCAGTGACTTGTATTGGGAATTACCTATGTGCACATTGGAGGAGGACCAGGTAGTGGAAGTTGGGCCAAATCTGTGGAAGCGTTAGGCTGCCAGGAATCAACATCTTCAGCAAATGGGTAGTGTAAGTTGGGGAAAAAAGAAATGCTCAATGCTTAAAGAATTGTATGCATGTATTTTAAATTTTGCTCCATTCAGGACATAAATATGACTACATTAACTGAAAGGCACTATACCGGTAATAGCTGTGGAGATAACACAGACTTTCTGCTGGCTTTTTCGCCATGGATAACACAAATCCGAAAAGTAGAAAAGAGGTGGCAAAGAGCCACCTTCTCAACAGCCATCTGTCCTAAGAAAACCCAGCAGTGGCTCTGTAATGTTGGTGATTAGTAATTGGGGAAATTGCAGGTTTGATAGTATTATTTATTTACTATTTGATAAGCAAATAATCAAATTATCATGAGCACTGATGATACAAGATTGTCATCAGTGAGAAAAATGTTCCATATTTCAGAACTGGATGCCTTTCAGAACAGGTGATTTTTTGTTAGTGATTTCTCAATTAAAAAAAAACACTTTACGAAGTGTACTTCAACCAAAAATAAATTTATATTGCTGGTTTAGGACTGGGTATAATATTATATGTACACTGTCTAGACTAGAGGATAGATGAGCAATTAATAGATTAGCATTTGCATTGGTGAGAAAAGGATATGGACTGGAAAACGAAACACTTAACAGAAAATTACCCTTATCATGAAAAGGCAGTTGCTTCTCTATATTAAGGATGGTCGAGCAATACCTACAAAATTGCTCACATTAACTGCTCATGGCTCGATTATATAACAACCCTAAAAGATGAGGCTGAACAGTTGGGCCAAGATTTGCATTGCATTTTACAATCCAGATGCTTTATGCTGTGGCTAAAATTAATGAATCAATTCATTCTCTTCATAAAATCATCAATTTCAAACAAAAACAGAAGACTTCTTTTCAAGGCCAGTGTCTGCTTTCATAATGAAGGTTATATCCGGCACCCTAGATTTACTTCCACTGCGTCTTCCTATTTCTTAAAGAGACAGTTGTTTTATTAAGCCCAAAAACACCTTCTGTCCTGATCTTAGTCCTCTTCTGTTGACCAGCTGCCGCTTTCTGCCAGCTAGAAGCAACTGATCAGCAGCATTCAAATGAGGCCTGACAGTTAAAATGTGCTGGGCCCCTGATTCACACTCTTGTGCAGGTTTGCCCTCTTCTACCCACCACCGCACCCTCACCCGCCAACACCCCCCCCACCCCCCCACCCCCACCACCCCCAGCAGCATGGCTATCCTCTCCCCACCCCCAGTCCTCACCCCAGCTCCCCACTGCAGTTAAAATGAACCTGAGAGTTATATCATAGAATTTTACAGAAAAGAAGGCAGTGACTTGGCCACTTGCACCTGTGCCAGCTCTTTGAAAGAGCTGTTCAATTAAATCCCACACTCCAGTTTATTCCATTGCAAAATAGTTCTCTTCAAAGGTTTGTGAGAGCAAAAAAATGAAAACTGATGAAGATGATGATAAATCTGTACCTAACCCAATATGTAATTTGAACGTAATCAATTGTTGCATATTGCACATTGCTAGATGCACATTCAATGGCCCAGCAATAAGTGCAGTTTGAATTCTCCCATTCTAATTGACAACTGCCATGCAGAATAGAGAACTGTTGATGTCTATATTGATAAAAGCTCAACCAATATGAAGGGATTCAGTTCTCTTTACATGCCAGCAGTTGCCTATACAATCTTGATAAGGGCACCAGTGATATCTTGTCAGTACTGCTTAAACTTCTACTACAGTAAAGCAACTTGGAAAAGTCTTTAAGTTAGTGATATCTGTGAATGATGCTCTTTCTTGTCAATTCTGTTACAAACAGCATTATCATTGGCTTATCTGCCCTCCTTTTTTCTCTCCAGATATTTTTTACTATAACTAATTTTTTCCCCTCCATCATCAATGATCTCTACTCTTTCCCCTGCTCTTCTGCAGACATTAGTTAACTCTTTGCTGGGGGTAAGCTTTTACCAACACTGAGATGCATCAATATTCTTCATTTGTATGCCCACATAATGTGCTTTGTCAGCTCGTTGACCTCACTGAAAATCACAGCCAACCAATCCTGTCCTCACTTGACATCCACAAACATGTTCCTCCAGCAGGTTTAGTTGGATAGCAATCAACAGCTGGAACCCTGACCGAATTTTCTCTGCTCTCTCATCAAGACATGTTATGGCCAATTGCAGTGGCCCTAGAACTGTCCTGACTGAGATCATCATAGGCCTAAGTTCAAAGCTAGAGTCTCCTGGTCTGCTTGGCTCAGTTGTTCATTCTTTTACTTGCTGAGTTCGATAGTTCTTTTCAGTGGAGTTTAATTATGATGTGCACTCAATGATGCAACAGCTTCAATATTAAAGAAACCAAAACTTGCATTTATATAAGCACCATTCATGTCCACCATTTATCCCAAGGTGCTTTACAGCCAGTAAAGCACTTTTGAGGTGTAATTACTGCTGCAATATAGGAAGCATGGCAGCCAATTTGTGCACAGCAAACTCCCACAAACAGGAATGTGATAATGACCTGATAATCTGTTTTTGTGATGTTGATTGAGGGATAAATATTGGCCCAGGCAATGAGTAGACAGTAACAAGGTTGATCCATTTAAAAATTGGCATATTAAAAATATGCTTATTTAGTCAAATCTAATCAAATCATCTCAGTGAAAATATTCACAAATTTTGGTAATTATGGTCATCTGCTTAACTGGGTATCCTGTTATTGGTCTACAAGCACATATGTAATATATGAATGTAATATATACAGAGGTATAGCTTACATCCACTTAAGGAGCCTCACTGAAACCAGGTTTGATATGGATTTTTACCACTGAACCACTGCCAGTAAGTCTGGTGACGTATGATATTACAGGTGAGTGAGGAAATCTATTGTTCCTTCACCTTCAATTAATCATCCTTCAGGTTACAGATTCATATCGCAGCATGGATAGAATATTTTCCTGAAAGTTTGCAATTCATTGCTTTCTAAACACTTTTCTTTCTGAAAGCAACTTCACTAACTAAGAGGTTTACAGCACAGAAAAAGGCCTTTCAGCCCATCGAGTCTACACCGGTCAAACAAGTACCTAACTACTCTAATCCCATTTCCAACACAACGCCCATAGCCTTGTACCCCATGGCATCGCAAGTGCACATCTAAATACTTCTTAAATGTTATGAGGGTTTCTGCTTCTACCACCCTTTCAGGCAGTGAGTTCCAGATTCCACTACTCCCTGGGTGAAAAAATTCTTCCTCATATCTCCTCTAAACCTCCTGCCCCTTATCTTAAATCTATACCTCCTGGTTATTGATCCAGAACTGCACTTAATACTCTAGCTGTGGCCTAACCAATGTTTTATACAGTTCCAGCATAACCTGGCTGCTCTTATATTTTATGCCTCGGTTAATAAAGGCAAGTATCCCATATGTCTTCTTAACCATCTTATCTACCTGTCCCGCTACCTTAAGGGATTGGTGGACATGCACACCAAGGTTCCTCTGGTCCTCGTACTTCCCAGGGTCCTACCATTCATCATGTATTCCCGTGTCTTGTTTGTCCTGCCCGAGTGCATCACCTCATACTTATCTGGATTAAATACCATTTGTCACTGATCAGCCCATCTGACCAGCCCATCTATATCCCCCTGTAACCTAAGGCTGTCCTCCTCACTACTTACCACTCTACCAATTTTCATGTCATCCGCGAACTTACTGATCAACCTCCTACATCCAAGTCTAAATTGTTTATATATACCACAAACAGCATGGGACCTAACACCAATCTTTGTGGAACCCCACTGGACACAGGAATCCAGTCACAAAAACACCCCTCAACTATCACCCTCTGCTTCCAGCTACTCAGCCAATTCTGGATCCAATTTGCCAAATTGCCTTGGATCCCATGGGCTCTTATCTTCGTTACCAGTCTCCCATGCAGGACCTTATCAAAAGCTTTGCTGAAGTTCAAGTAGACTTCGTCAAATGCGTTGCCCTCATCTACACACCTGGTCACCTCTTTGTAAAATTCAATCAAATTGGTCAGACATGACCTCCCCTTGACAAAACCATGCTGTCTGTCCTTGATTAATCCCTGCCTCTCCAAGTGTAGATTAATTCTGTCCATCAGAATTGCTTCCGATAGTTTCCCCACCACTGAGGTTAGATTGACTGGCCTGTAGTTCCCTGGTTTATCCCTTCCTCCCTTCTTGAATAACGGTACCACATTGGCTGTCCTCCAGTCCTCTGGCACCTCTCCTGTGGCCAGAGAGATATTGAAAATTACTGCCTGCTATCTGCTCCCTTGCCTCACTCAACAGCCTGGGATACATAAAACCAGATACTTTAATGTCTGCTAATGTACATTGTTTGCTTAAATTTAGGATGTAGATTGTAAGATTGTAGATGTCATTGTTATATTTATTGTATAATAATAATGTGTTTTGCATTCTCAACAAAAGCTGTGAGCTTTAATACTATGTTGCTTGATTGTATATGGTAGCACATGACTGTTGAAGAACAATTTTACTGCTAAAGGTCAGGCATGGTGTATTAAATTGTCTGTTTGTGGTGATATTCAAAGCAAAGAAAAGAAAAACCACATGGGCATTATTGCAATGCTGTTTATGCAGCCCTCAATATGAAACCTTTATTGTTTCTGCGTTTGAGAGAATTACTTTCTGATTTCCAGTAGCCAGTTCACATTGAACTTTAAAATCAGAAGTGATTACTTCCAGTTGTATGGAGGTACCTGCAGATGTGGCAGCATCCAAAATGGCAAATACAAATGCAATTTATATTATCTCAGTCACCTAACATGGCACACTGCCTTCTGAAAAAGTTTCTTGAACTATCCACTGTATATTACATTGAATTTAATAAGTCATTATAGTGCATTTTAGTCAAATAGAATATTTCTGCATGAATGGACTTTTGCAGCCTCCTTAATATAAAGGATAAATTCATGATTAATGTGTAATTATTACAAAGGTAGTAATATAAACTATTGATTAACACTTTTAATACATTTTTAAAAACATCATCAGGTAGAATTTCCACTGGGTTTCTTCTGATTCCTCACTTTAACTTTTGTGAAAGATTGGCAGAACCCTCAGCGACACAGCTAAGACAACTATTTACACCATTTCAAAAACAAAAATACCTGGAAAAACTCAGCAGGTCTGACAGCATCTGCAGAGAAGAACACAGTTAACATTTCAAGTCCGAATGACTCTTCATCAGAACTAAGGAAAAATAGAAGAGGTGAAATATAAGCTGGTTTAATATTGGGGGGGGGGGGACAGGTAGAGCTGGATAGAGGGCCAGTGATAGGTAGAGATTACTAAAAGATGTCACAGACAGAAGGACAAAGAGGTGTTGACGGTGGTGATATTAGCTAAGATATGTGCTAATGGTGACATTAAGGGGAGAAAGCAGGACGAGCAAGGTACAGATAGCCCTAGTGGGGGTGGGGTGGGGGGAAGGGATCAAAATAGGCTAAAAGGTAGAGATAAAACAATGGATGGAAATACATTTAAAAATAATGGAAATAGGTGGGAAAAGAAAAATATATATAAATTATTGGAAAAAGTGGGATTGGAAAGGGGGTGGGGATGGTGGTCACCATTCCCCAGCATTTCTACTGATTTTCCATCAGTGTTACAGCAGATTGGGAGAATACCTGTGGAAGTTCTACCCTCATAACCTTTAGTATCCTAACAACTTCTTCAAGGCATCATAAACAAGTTTATCTTTCTTCAGCATAAATATTCTCACAATATTGAAATTAACTTTATATCTTACCGAAATGTCAACGTTTGTACTTCAGTCTCCAGTATAAAACACAATATGATGCATGAAATAACCACACCCAATTAGAAGTTTTCTTATCTGTCAGTGGACTGACATAATTCCAGATGTGTGACAATAGTTTTTCCTCCAGGCAGAACATACCAATCAAAGCTCAAGAGAACTGATGGCCAGACACTTGTCAACCAAAAATAAAGAATTTCTTAACTGGAAATTCTTAACTATATTGCTGAACTTAAAAAATATCAGTATCAGAAGGATAAGTACGTTTTTGTAGACAATTTTAAATCAGCATTTTGTTACTCTTCAATCTGCTGTTTACGGTAGTGAAAGGTTTTCATTTATTTCCGCATTTCAAGCTTAATAAAACTACATCTCAGAATTACCAGGGGAGTTGTGGAGGGGAAGTTTCCTGATCTACTGCCATAGGTTTGGTGGAAATGGCTTAAAACAACAGCTTATACCAATTCTCCAAGGTTTCACCCAACCTCTGCCAAAGTTGCAGAGGAGAACCCTGTGGAAATTATTCCCTGCATATTTCACTCATTAATTTATTTCCAAAAAATTAGAAGACTGATTGACAAAACGCAAAAGCCAGAAGCGCAATACATTCACTCAATGAGCTGCTAGATTTATTTGGTATGTGCAGGTCATTTTGTTGCATTGGCAGTACAATACTCAACCTTTGAGTAAGCCCTGTTTTTGAGGACTTCACACGCCAATTTCTCCCCAGACATTTATAACACACATGTGACCTTGTCATTCAGGAAGGAGGTTAAAGAGATCTTGTAAAACAAACTGCACATTCTACAGCTTCACATTTTGGATCATTTTTCTATTTGGCCATGTTTAGTTCATACAGTTAGCACGTAATGGTTGATAAAAAGCTGTGATCAGTAATCTATTATCAGTATTTATAATATAGCCCTGTGGAGCAAAAAGGCTATTCTATAAGAGTGCACTAATGTAGCTATCAGCAGTATGAGACATATACCTCAGTAAAATGCTTACAAATTGTGCATGAGTATTATAAATTATCAAAGTAGAGACACAATTTTCAACATCATAAATTACATGTCTATCAACATATTGGATTATCAGATCCTTGCAAAGCTCCAGATCAGGCTTGTCCAATGTGCAGCCCATGGGTTGGATGTGGCCCCTGGAGGTAGTTTGCAAGATGGTAAGCGCAGTGGAAGATTCTGAAAGAAACTGCTCCTCCAATCACAGGCCATTCCTCTCCCACGTTTGCTGCTGATCGGCTCACGAGTGGGAGAGAAGCAGTCTGTGATTGGAGGCGCAACAACACTGGTGTCAGCGAGTGAGCTCCGGAGAAAGAGATGTGGGGGGGAGGAGAATGGGGGATGGAGACGGATAGTGGTAGTTGGGGGGAGGGAGGGAGACGGGTGGGGGAGGGAGGGGGAGGAGGAATTGAGCGGGAAGGGGAGGGAAGAGGGAGGGCAGTGAGGGGGAGAGGAGGTGGGGGTGGTGTGAGGGGTGGGAGGGAGGAGAGAGGAGGGGAGGGGGTGGTAGGGAGGGGGAGGAAGGGCAAGGGGAGGGCAGAGGAGGGAAAGAAGGCGAGGGGAGACAAGGGGAGGGGGAGGTAGAGCGAGGTAGGAGGGAGGGGATGGGGACAAGGAGGGAGTGGGGAAGAGGGATGAAGGAGGGGGATGGGAAAGCGGGAGGAGGGGAATGGGGAGGTGGGGAGGTGTAGGGAGACAGGGATGAGGGTGGGAGAGAGGGGTTTGGGAGTGAGGGGATGGAGGGGGCTGGGGGATGGGGGTGGGGTGAGAGGAGAGAGAAGGGTGGGGGGTGTGAGGGAGGGAAGGAGGGAGGGGTGAGAGGGGGAGGATGGAGGAGGGGGAGGCAGGGGGTGAGGGGAGGGCAGAGGAGGGTGGAGGGTAGGAGGAAGGGGTGCAGAGGAAGGGGAAGGGGAGGGCAGGAGGGGGAGCGGAGGCTGGAGTGGAGGGGAGGGAGAGAGAGAGAAAAAGGCTGTCGTGCCATGCCGTGCGGGGAAGAGAGAGACTCGCTGCTTGGCCGGAAGAGGCTGTGTGCGATAGTGTGGGCAGGGGGGTGGTGTGGCGGTTTGCTGGGTGAGGATTAAAAGACTTGCTGCCCAGGGGTGTGGGAGAAAGAGCGTGAGTGAATGGGGAGTGAGGGTGTGAGAGTGAGAGAGAGTGAGTGAGTGAATGTGGAAGTGACTGAGTGAGTGTGGGAGAGAGAGTGTGGGAATGAGTGTGGGGGAGAGTGAGTGTGAGGGAGTGTATGTGAATGTGGGGGAGAATGAGTGAGTGAGTGTGGGAGAGAGATTTTGGGGGTGAGTGTGCAAGTGTACGGGAGAGTGAGTGAGTATGGGAGAAAGAGTGAGTGAGTGTGGGAAAGAGAGAGTGAGTGTGGGTGTCTGTATGTGTCTGGCTCACTTGCAGTCTCAGGATTCCCACTCACCCTCCCCCAAACACCAACACACAACCACACCCACTCACACGTTGGTTGAGGGTGAGAGATTGAGCATCAAGAGATTGGGAGTGAGCCGGCCAAACAGACTTTGTCCGTCTCACACTCTAATGGTGAACTTTATGAATTACTATTTTTTTAAATTATCAATTTATTGCTTTGATATTGCTTTATTTTTACTCAGCAAGTTCTTTCTTTAATTAATAGCTCAACTTTATTTTGAAATACACATTTAATGAATTTTATCTTTCTGAAATTTGCTCATCAGTCCCTTGAGTGAAAAGAAAATGGAAATGTGACCCCCTAAGTCAAAAGGTTGCACAAGGCTGAACTAGATGAAGAGCAGCTCTTCTCTCTCATTGGGTTGGATTTTCTGGTGGGTGTCTGTATGGGGTCTATATGGGGGCCCTTAGCCAGCCCATGTTGTTAACACATCCACTAGTATAGCCTTCTGGGAGGCGGCGTCCTACTTGGCCACCTCAATTTTTGCTGCCCTATTAAGGATAGTGAGCAGGCTCCAGAGACTACAGGCCCAATCAGAAGGCCAGGAACAATGCCAGGTCAATAACCCCACATGGAGACACTCTTAGCTGCCTGTATTGAAGCTATAAATAAAACAGGCCCAAAGCTGGTAGGGCCATCAGGTTTGAGGGGAAATGCTTCTGCAACCTATTTACAGTCAGAGCTTCAGCCTTTCATTCCCGCAGCTCCGTTATTGGAGCACTGAGCCTCCAGAACTGATAGTCCCCTGGTGCCACAGGAGACTGCCTTGACTGTGGCCTCCACATATTATAGTTAGTCTGCTCTGATATCAGTAAAATTCGAACACTGACATAAAATACCCCTAAGTATCCTTAATTGGGCTAATTGGCTGCTCACCTGGTTTCCAATCTGTCCTTGGGAAAGTCGCCTGGAGGCATAAATATGTTGGGTAGCCGACCCAACACAGCTACCACTATTTTCCCGGACCCCCACCTCCAATATCATCTCCAATGTGTCCCATTCACAGACACTCAGATGTCAGATTCCTTTGAAGAGGATTTTTTTGGATCTGAAAATGAGATGTGGAGGAAGCTGCTCTGAACAGTTGGAAGTGTGAAAAAAAGCACAAAAGCATACTCAGTCCGTAGGCCAGTGTTATTGAACAGAATCTTGTACTCTCTAAGACTGTCCGTCTTGTGGGTTTGGTGGTGGGAGGCATTTAGTCAGGTGGGAGGGTGGCAGTTGGGGACTCTGCCACCGTCAGGCCCACACCCTGATTAAGTCCAAGGCGGGAAGGCCCGTGGATGGCCTTTCCACCCTGCTGCCAATTGAGGTCCTTAAGTGCGAAATTAATGGCGAGCTAAGGGATTCATCCCACCACCATTGTTATTAATCTACCAGCTGCAGGTGGGAGGACTCATCATACAGGGAACACAGCAAGCACACCCTGGCATGTTTGTTTGTGGGCTCCCATCAGGAATCCCTTGTTCATAAGCACTCAGTGCCTAATTGAGAACCTGGCACTGGGAAAGAGAGCCCCGCTGAAAGCCAACACCCCTTGCCGCTGACCTTCCTCCTTCTCCCCACATTCCCTTGAACCCCTTACCGCAATTGTTCACCTGTGCCTGGATCCTTCCTCAATCCGAGGCCTCAGGTGGGTTGCGCATTGGCAGCAGCTACCGCCTCCTCAGTGGCAGTGCTGAGTATGGAAGAGCTGCTGATCTCTGATTGGCTAGCAGCTCTCGGCAGGGAAGACTTCTCCTCCGGGGGTCCTTGATCCTGAAGAAAGGCCTGGCACTGGCCTGTTAAATGCCAGTGTGGTACAAAATGTGGCGAGTCCTCTCGAAAACAGGTGACGCAGGGGTCTTGCTGGCTCTCCAGCTGGCAGCCAAGACCCCTGTCTTTCCATTTATTCTGCCCATTATCTCTGATTCAGATCTTCCTTCATCGAGCAGTCAAGTTGAATTTACTGATGCAGGTAATAAAAAGATTTTTTTTAAACTTGTACTGTGACATGATTTGAAAGGAGCCAGGTGAGTTGTTACTCTATTTTATGATTTTTCCATCATAACCATGAGTAACTGTAATGCAAGCTTAATGCTGTTTGTAAACATCCTGGATTTCAAGTGATGATAATTGTTTTTGTAATGGTGTGCTTGTTTCTGCTCATGTTCCAAGTAACAAAACCTTTGTGTGAAAGTTTAGTCCAATGTCTCCTTCATTCATGGTTTCCAATGGGATGCCACTCCTTGCATTCAACAATTGTCCAGAAGTAGGCTCACTTTCTTTACCAACACAGGACACAAATAAATCAGCCTGAATGTAACGATGTTGCCAAATACAATGACATAGAGAACTCTGTCAGTTCTTTCATAGGTTGTCAAAGAGGCAGAAGAATTACATTCTTTCAGAACTACCAAGTTCTATTTCTCACAAACATACATCCTACCCCGAATAATGTATTCCTTATGCAAGAGTCAAATAGAATTCAGAACACAAACATAATTCTGAATCAATTCCAATCAATTTTCAAAAAACTAACCATTGAACAATTCAAATCATCTAGAGCCTAATTTGAACTGCTTTTTCAAAATACTATCATATTTGTGCCCACCATCAGCACTGTATGTATTTTACTATTAGTTTCCCTCCACTATGACCAGTGAAAGAAGAAAAATTATAATTTGTGAATAGAGCCAAATCAAAACAGAATAAATATATGATTTCAGTTGGAACACCTCAAGTTGTCCAGCTGTTCCTCCTCCTTGACCAAAACTGTTGACTACTCAAAATCATCCTGGAGAGAAGAAAAGATCTCACAGCCTTTACACCATTGCTAACCACCTTCACAGAACTTCTGTCCCCCACCAACGCCGTTTAAACTCAAAATGTGATGAATTCATGGATTTTATCTTGTGTCCAAATTGAGAGGATCAATGACAGCTTTTGCTATCTTTGACTGCCCCTAAACATTCCCACACCTTCATTTTCCCCCCACTCAATTGTTCCCTCATCCTTCCCAATATCTGCAGTGCTGACTCCATTTTCCTTCAGCTCACTGAGCGGTAAAATCCATTACTTACTCTTTTGATTGCCTCCAACTGCGACTCTTAACCACCAAGATATCACCTCCTCATGTTTGGCAACCTCATCAGTCTGTTTTTCTTGTCCAGTCCCATCCACACCTCTTTCAAAGCTGCCACTGTCACTGTCCTTGAGAAATCCACCCTAAACACCTTCACTCTTTCTAAGTACTGCCCTATCTTGAACCTTTGCTTCCTCTCTAAAGTCCTAAATGCCATATTGCCTTGAAATTTTGCTTCCAAGTGTCTGTTGATTGGCTTTCCTCTAATTAGCTTTTGTTCTGCTTATCTTACCAGGACTATACTGATCAAATTCACAAGCAATGGGCTAAATACCATCCTGCGCCTCCCACCACCTCCTCTGAACACAGGATGGCAGGCAGAGAAGGCATAAAATTGGGGGCTATGGCAGTGGCACCATGCCTGTTGCCTGCCCTCCCTCACTCACCCATATGTCAATTAATGGCCACTTAAGGGCCTCTTCCCACCACTACTGGGCTGTTATCCAGAGTGGGGAAGGCTGGCACCAAGTGTCCAGGCCATCCATTAAGACCAGCAGCATTGTGGCCATGCTAAGGGTTCCCTCTCATATGGGCCCTATTGTATTCCCCTCATCACCTTATGGCCCCCTCTCAGCCCCTCACCCTGTTGATCCCAGCCTCCAACCCTACCACCCACCAACCCCCCCCCCCCCGCACCCCCCCACCTCCCCCACCCCCAACCTATTTACCTGTGCCTGCAAGCTTGGCCCCAGTGAGACCCCAGACTTACCTTCATCCTGGCTCCATGGCTCCTCTTCTTCAGAGGAATGCCTGTAGTCCCAACAGTGGCCACCATTTTTGGCAGTGCTGCTGGGACAAGAGAGCTGCCAATCATTTGATTTGTTAGAAGCTCTCTGTTGGATCCAGTGCCCTGCTTTGTTGGAGTTACAGGATCCAGGTTGCACACTTGTTTTGGAGTGACCGAGTTGGTACCAAGACAGAGAAGATCAGTAGACCGTTTTTAGAAGAAACACATTCCGTTTATTTACAAAAGGAACTCAACAGCTACGCTTGTGTGCTTACAACTCAAAACTCTGTCTTTACTCTTCAGGCTCTAACTCAAGACTACTGACTACAGCTAATAGCTACTCTGCTATTGGGTACCAAAACTATGTGATCTTACATTACAACATTTGTCTTAAAGGTATGTTACACATCAGATTACTACATCTCTCCCCTTTTCTAAGAAATACATTTTACAATTTTCTCAAAATACCAAATTATTCATAAATAATTTACAAAGTCAGTCTTTCTGGGGGTTTCCTGATGCATGTAGAATGTCTCAGCTCTACAGCTTCTGATGTTTGATCCGGAGCCTCCCTTACAGTAATCACCTGAGCATCAGGTTCTTCAGTAGGTACCTGCAAATCTGTTTCTTTGACTCTTTCAGGAACAGTCAGCCCTTCAAACACATCTGTATTCAGTTGAGTTCTTTCAACAGGAGACGTCGATTCAGTCACGAACATGGGTGGAATCATATCTGGGTATTTTGTTTCTCCTCTTCTTATATGATCCACATTTCTTCTTCTATGACTCGATCTTCCACTTTCATGTGGTAGGAAAGTCCTGTTGCTGCACTTATTTCACCAAACAGCCATGTGGGTCCTTCTCTAAAATTTTTCACAAATACTTTCTCTCCTACATTAAATGTCCTGTCACGGCTATGGCAATCTTGTCCAATTTTCTGACTTCCCTGACTCCTTTCCACCTACCCCCCAAGTTTTGCATAATTAGGCTCAATCTCGATTGGAAACGGTGCTTCATCAACAATGCTGCAGGTGTGACACCTGTTGTCATGTGACAGGTAGTTCTATAATGGAAAAGAAAACGTGCTAATTTATTCACTATAGAATCTCCAGACAATTTCTTCACACCAGATTTGAGTGTCTGAACTGCTCTCTCGGTGAGTCCACTTGAAGGAGGGTGGTATAGTCAAGTTCTCACACGAGTAATACTGTTGAGGTTGATAAATCGGTGAAATTAAGCACTCGTGAAAACAGTTCCATTGTCTGAGACGACCACTTCAGGTAATCCGTTGATTGCGAAACTTTGTCATAGCTTGTCTATTGTAGCAGAAGAGTCGGCAATTTCACTTGATATATGTCCATCCATTTTGAATGTGCATCAATGATAAGTAGAAACATTGTTCCCATAAAAGGTCCCACATTTTCGATGTGTACTCGCACTCATGGCCTTCCTGGCCACTCCCAGGGGTGGAACGGAGCTGTTGCAGGTAATTTTTGTACTTGCTGACACTGCATACCACTTCTCATTAAGTTTTCTATTTCTCCATCCATCCCAGATCACCATAAATAGCTGCGTGCTATAGCTTTCATTTTAGAAATTCTGGAGTGTGCACTGTGAAGTTCAGATAACAATGGCTTTCGTCCTTTTGGAGGAACAATCACTCATGCTCCCCACAATAAGATACCTTTAAGGCTGGTTATTTCGTATCTTCTCCGGAAATATGGTTTCACTTCATCAGATTCTTGATTTTGTGACCAACCATGAAGAACTTGATCTCGCACTTTGGATAAGACTGGGTCTCGATTTGTCCAAGCTTTAATCTGTCTAGCACATATTGGCGATGAGTCCAGAAAGTTCAATAATAAAACGAACTCTTGAGGAATTGCAACACCCTCATCTTTTACTTGCATGGGCAAACGACTGAGTGCATCCACATTAGCAATTTGACTTCTGGGTCTATGAATGAAAGTATACTCATACATTGTCAAGATCAATGACCATCTTTGTACTCTTGCTGAGGCTATAGGGGGTACAGCCTTGTCTTTGCTGAATAATCCCAATAATGGCTTGTGGTCCAGTATGATAGTAAAATGACAACATTGGTTGTCAATATTGGTGAAACTTCTTAACACTGAAAATGATTGACAGGCCTTTTTTTTCTAACTGAGAGTACGCTTTTTCTGCTGTATTAAATGTTCTCGATACATATCCTATAGGTCGTTCTGATCTATCGTGCATTCGATGGGAAAGCATTGCTCCCATTCCATAGGGAGATGCGTCACACGTTAATACCAACTCTTTTTTTGGGTCAAAATGTGCTAGAAGTGTAGATGATTGTAACAACTGTTTTGTGAAATCTTCTTCCGGTGGTGTTTGCCAAGACCATCACTGGTTTTTCTTGAGCAAGTAATCCAATGGTGCCAGTTCTGTCAACAAAGTAGGCAAGAAGTGTCCATAGTAATTGATCATCCCCATGAATGATTTCAGTTCAGATGTATTCTTTGGTGCTGGTGCTTCTCTAATAGCTTTCACTTTTTCTTCAATTATAGGCCTTCTGAATCTACCTTGTGACCTAGGTAAGTTACCTCTTTTGCTCGGAATGTGCACTTTTCTTTTTTCAACCGCACTCCAGCCTGCAAAAAACATTTCAAAACCTCTTCCAAGTTCATCAAAAGTTCCTTTTCAGTAAATCCAGTCATGAGAATGTCATCCAAATAAACTACAATGTGGGGCAGTCCCTGAATTTTAACTTTCCATGGTTCTTTGGAATATGGCACAAGCTGAAGTTACACCAAAAGGTAAACAGATGTATTAGTACAGCCTTTTGTGTGTATCAAAGGTGACAAACTTCCAGGAGGCCTGCTCTAATTCCAATTATTGATAGGCGTGACTAATATCAAGCTTCGTGTATGCAGTTCCACCTGCCAATTTAGTGTACAAGTCTTCAATTTTGGTATGGGGTGTCTGTGCAACTTAGCCACTTTATTGACTGTTAATTTGTAGTCTCCACAATTTGAACGCTTCAGTCAGGTTTGAGAACAGGTGCAATAGGTGCTGCCCACTCTGAAAACTGCACTGGCTGTATCACTCCCAGTTTTTCCAATCTGTCCAGTTCGGCGTCTACCTTTCCCTGCATTGCATAAGGGACTAGTCTGCCCTTCATGAATTTTGTGTTGCCTCTGGATCTACATGAATTTTTGATTGCAGCCCCTCAATCTTTCCAAGTTCATCTTTGAAAACTGAGGCATATTTTTGTAGCAGCTCTGATAGCCCATTAGTGCTCAGTTGGAAGATTTCAGTCCTTTCCAATTTAATTTCTTTTAGCTAGTTTCATTCAAGGAGACTAGGTCCTTCACCTGCTACAATCATCAAGGATAATTTCACTGTTTGACCTCCGTAATGTATTGTGACTTTACAAATGCCCTTGACTTGTATGTCTTCTGCCGTGTAAGTTTTCAATTTGGCATCAGTTTCTTTCAAATTTAGTTTACATTCCCCACGATTCAGGTATTTAAAAGTATGCTCCCCTATCACCATAGTGGCTGCTCCAGTATCCACCTCCATTCTGATAGGCCTCTCATTCACTCTCATGGTTACATAGATAGGTTCTGTTCTTCCTACCTTTAAATTATATAACAAATAAATACCTGAATCTAATACTTCAGGCTTTTCAACACTGTTAATCTCATTGGGTTTTTGCTTTTGTCTGAAAGTCTGCCTGATTCTATCTTTACAATGTCTCATGAGTTGTCCATTTCGATGACAGAAAAAACGTTCAATCTTTTTAAACGGTGATTCATTGCAAGGTTGTCTGCTTCCACCTCTGTTAACATGATGCCATGTTTTTGCTGCTAAATTATCTCTTAGTTTGTCTGCTAGTGGTGGATGCTTCCTGCTTCTGAACAAAGCTTTGCACTTTCACACTCTTTTTGGCTGAGGCTCCCTGCCGAATGTGGAGGACGGTGCTGTTTTACGCTCCCTGTATGGCTTTCGAGTCTAGCACTGCACTTTCCATTTCCAGAGCAATTTCCAATGCCTTCTGAAAAACTAAATTTGTTTCTGACAGTAACCTCTTCTGAATCGCATCTTCATTTATACTGCACACCAAATGATCTCTAAGTATAGATGTTAGATGTATCAAACTTGCAATATTCAGTTAATGGTTTCAGACTCGCCACATAACAAGCAACTGTCTCCCCCCGTGGCTCTATTCCTTGAGTTAAATTTGAACTATTATATCGTCACTGATGGCTTGGGCTGGTAATGATTCTTTAAGAGGTCCACTAAGTCATCAAAATGTTTTGAATCTGGAGCACTGGGTGCCAACAAATTTCAAGTTAATCCATATGTCTTACTCCCACACGTGGATAACAGGATCATGTGCTTCTTCTCCTCCCCCGCAATGTCATTGGCCTGGAAGAATGCGAGGTGTTCAACATAATGAGACCAGTCATCCGAGGTTGGATTGAAAGGCTCCACTCTTCCAAATTGCGGCATTCTCTGAGGGGATTGCTTCGACGATCAGAAAGGAAATTTTCCTTTACTTACAACTACCATGCAAGGTACAGCCTGATTTCGGTTCTTCTGATTTCCTTCATTCTTTCTTGCTTTTTACCTCGTCCCTTTGTGTCTTTTCTTGCTTTTTATTCTCATCACCAGTTTGTTGGATCCAGTGCCCTAGTTTGTTGGGTCTAAAGGATCCGGATTGCACGCTTGTTTCAAGTTGGTACCAAGATAGAGAAGATCAGTAGGCCATTCTTAGAAGAAACACATTTTGTTTATTTACAAAAGGAACTCAGCAGCTAGACTTGCGTGCTTACAAATCAAAACTCTGTCTTTACACTTCAGACTCTAACTCAAGACTACTGACTACAGAGGTAGCCTGTGCTGCTCTGCTATTGCTAGATCATTTGATCTTATATTACAACATTTGTCTTAAAGGTTTATTACACATCAGATTACTACTGTCTCGCAGGGGGGATCTTCCTCTCCAAGGAGTGGAAGGCCTGTCTCAAGCCAATTAAAAGTCTGACAGCCATAAAAAAACGGGTTCGTTCCCAACTTTTACACCAGGGGTAAGAGGCAGTGACCTTACGCCATGTCCCCCCCGTCCCCCCTCCCTCACATAAAATTCATACCAACATCTTGTGCATCTATAATCGTGGCTTCCTATCTTTACTAATCCTCTGCTGCCTTTGACACTTTTATACTCATTCTTTATCCAGTGTCTCTCCTGTACAGTTTGCCTTTGGGATATTTATCTCTCTTGATTTCACTCTTATTTGATTCAGTGAAAGCACTGTACTACAGCCAACAGTCTATCCACCTTTGCCTGATTCGTTATCTCTAATGTACCTCTGGATCTTTTCTTTGTCCCTCCTCTTTACCATCAGCACACCTCCTCTTCGAGACAATATTCGAAATATAGGATCAGCTTCCATATCATGCTGATGCCAACAAACCCAACCTTGCTGCCCTTCCATTGTAATATAGGGAAATATGGCAGCCAAATTTGTGCAGGCTGGTTCCACATAAGTTAAATGACCAGGAAACCTGTTTTTGTGATATTGACGGGGAGATAAATATTGACCATGGCACCACTGCTGCTCTTCTTCAATAACCATCTTGTTGCCAGGTTGATCGACACCAGCCTGATGTTGAACTATATCACCATTCTTTCATTGTCACTCAATCAAAATTCTGGACCTCCCTACCTAACAGCATTCTGGAGTAACTCCATTGCACTGACTGCAGTAATTTAATAAGGAGTCTCACGCCATTTTCTCAAGGGCAACTAGGGTTGGGCAATAAATGCTGGCCTTGCCAGTGATTCCACATCCTGCGAATGAATAAAACAAAACCTAATGCTCCCCTCTCATTCCATTTGTGCAAGTGATTTTTGTTAGGTAAGTGTATAAAAGGATATGGAGGTAAAGCAGGAAATTAGAGTTAAAGTATAGGTCAGCCATGATCTAATTGATCAAATTCAAGGGGTTGAGTGGCTTCTCTTGTTTCTATGTTCCTACCCATTATAGATATTACAGTGAAAGGCAATCTTTCCCCCAAAATCAAACCCTGAAGTCAGATGGCATTTTATAGAAGTACCATATTTAATGTGAATGGTGCTACCAGTTTGGCCATCAAAAGTAACAATTGGCGGAATTTTCCATGCCCACTGGCGTCGGGCGTGCTCAGTGGTGTAAGCGGACAATATGATGAGAAGGCCAGAAATCGGTTTCACGGCGTCGTGAAACTAGTTTGTGATTGTCTGCTCAGCCCATCAATGGCGTGATTGCAAGCCACTGCCGAACATATCTTGACAAGTGTGATGTACAGAAGTCAGGACTTGCTCACATCGTGGACATCTGAGGAGAAGAAGATGCTGGAGCCCGACAGCTGTGGCACACTGGAGGAATGTCCATGACATGCTGAGTGGGCTCTCATGGGCATGGCTCTGCGGCAAAGCAAATCACATAAGGTGGAAAGTCACTGTTGAGAGTCTGCTCACAACGGATGATGGTCGAGGGGGTGGAGAGGAAGATCCAGCTGTGTTTGGGAGAGGAAGAGGTATTGGGAGGGGTGAGTTTGGGGATTGGGGGAGTAACAACAGTGTCGGGGGAATAAGCAGGACACATGGTACTGCGTGGAATGTTTGTGCGGTGAGCGGAGCCATGTACAGGATGAGTATGCAAGCTCAAAATGTTATGAGCCTGATGGAGACTTGAAGGTGTGCGTGAGAGTTAGTGGTTTTGTCCCTTGAGGTGTGAGATACCTGTGGATGTGTGATGGGTTTGAGAGTTTGTGAGTTGAGAATGATGAGAAGAGTGACTTTTTTAAATTAATTCATGGGATGTGGGCTTCGCTGGCTGGATCAGCATTTATTGCCCATCCCTAATTGCCCTTGAGAAGGTGATGTTGAGCTGCCTTCTTGAACATCTGCAGTCCATGTGGTGTAGGTACACCCACAGTGCTGTTAGGAAGGGAGTTCCAGGATTTTGACGCAATGGCAGTGAAGGAACAGCAATATATTTCAAAGTCAGGATGGTGAGTGACTTAGACAGGAACTTCTAGGCGGTGGTGTTCCCATCTATCTGCTGCCCTTGCCCTTCTAGGTGGTAGTGGTCGTGGGTTTGGAAGGTTCTGTCTAAGGAGCCTTGGTGAATTCCTGCAGTGCATCTTGTAGATGGTACACACTGCTGCTACTGTGCTTCGATGGTGAAGGGAGTGAATGTTTGTGGATGTGGTGCCAATCAAGTGGACTGCTTTGTCCTGGATGGTGTTCAGCTTCTTCAGTGTTGTAGGAGCTGCATTGATGCAGGCAAATGGAGAGTATTCCATCACATTCCTGACTTGTGCCTTGTAGATGGTGGACAGGCTTTGAGGAGTCAGGAGGTGAATTATTCATCGCACGACTCCTTGCCTCTGACCTGCTCTTGTAGCCATAGTATTTATATGGCTAGTCCAGTTCAGTTTCTGGTCAATGGTAACCCACAGGTTGTTGATAGTGGAGGATTCAGTGATGGTCATGCCATTGAACATCAAGGGGTGATGGCTGGGTTCTCTCTTGTTGGAGATGGTCATTGCCTGACACTTGCGTGGCGCAAATATTATTTGCCACGTCAGCTCAAGGCTGGACATTGTCCAGGTCTTGCTGCATTTGGACATGGACTGATTCAGTATCTGAGGAGTCGTGAATGGTGCTTAACATTGTGCAATCATCAGCGAACATCCCCACTTCTGATCTTATGATGGAAGGAAGGTCATTGATGAAGCAGCTGAAGATGGTTGGGCCTAGGACACTACCCTGAGGAACTCCTGCAGTGATGTCCTGGAGCTGAGATGACTGACCTCCAACAATCACAACCATCTTCCTTTGTGCTAGGTATGACTCCATCCATCGGAGAGTTTTCCCCCTGATCCTCATTGACTCCAGTTTTGCTAGGGCACCTTGATGCCACACTCAGTCAACTGCTGCCTTGATGTCAAGGGCAGTCACTCTCACCTCACCTCAGGTGTTCAGCTCTTTTGTCTATGTTTGAACCAAGGCTGTAATGAGGTCAGGAGCTGAGTGGCCCTGGCAGAACCCAAACTGAGCATCAGTGAGCAGGTTTTTGCTAAGCAAGTGCCGCTTGATAGCACTGTTGATGACTCGTTCCATTACTTTACTGATGATGGAGAGTAGACTGAGGGGGCAGTAATTGGCCGGGTTGGATTTGTCCTGCTTTTTGTGTACAGGACATACCTGGGCAATTTTCCACATAGCCGCGTAGATGCCAGTGTTGTACCTGTACTGGAACAGCTTGGCTAGGGGTGCGGCAAGCTCTGGAGCATAAGTCTTCAGTACTATTGCCAGAATATTGTCAGGGCCTTTGCAGTATCCAGTGCCTTCAGCCGTTTCTTGATATCACGTGGGGTGAATTGAATTGGCTGAAGGCTGGCATCTGTGATGCTGGGGACCTCCAGAGGAGGCCGAAATGGGATCATCCACTCGGCACTTCTGGCTTAAGATTGTTATGAATGCTTCAGCCTTACCTTTTGCACCGCTGTACTGGGCTCCTCCATCATTGAGGATGGGGATATTTGTGGAGCCTCCTCCTCCAGTGAGTTGTTTAATTGTCCACCACCATTCACGACTGGATGAGCAGGACTGCAGAGCTTAGATCTGATCTATTGATTGTGGGATTGCTTAGCTCTGTCTTTCACTTGCTGCTTATGCTGTTTGGCATGCAAGTAGCCCTGTTTTATAGCTTTACCAGGTTGACAAGTCATTTTTAGGTTTGCCTGGTGCTGCTCCTAGCCCTCCTGCACTCTTCATTGAACCAGGGTTGATCCTCTGGCTTGATGGTAATGGTAGAGTGGGGGATATGCTGAGCCATGAAGTTACAGATTGTGTTCAAGTACAATTCTCCTGCTGCTGATGGCCCACAGCATCTCACGGATGCCCAGTCTTGAGTTGCTAGATCTGTTGGAAACCTATCCCATTTAGCACAGTGGTAGCGCCACACAACACGACGGAGGGTATTCTCAATGTGAAGGCGGGACTTTGTCTCCACAATGGCTTACACTTGCGGAACGGATGAGACCATTCATCCTTTTTCAGCACTAGCTGGCTGTCCTCTTTTGCAGGGCATTGGCGTTGATCACTGCTACCACCACCTCCCGTGCTGGATTGGTGATGCTGCTGCCCCTCCTGCGGCCAGAGCAGGGGTAGAGGACATTATGGCGGGCCTCCACGGCATCCAAAGGCACTCGAGGGACGCGTCATTAAACCAGGGGGCTGCAGTCCTTTTGCCTTTCAGGGCCATCCTGTCTTCTGTGCAGCAGTCCCGGTCTGGGAACGCTGAGAGGTGTGTGTGCGGCTGCACTTTAAATGTGGCACTCAGCATCATGAAGTGACGAGGTGATGGCGTGGTGGGCTAATGAGAGCCAGGCTGTCATCGGAATTGAATGTTTCCTGGGAATGCAATTAATGCGGTGGGTTTGGGATGGCACGGTGTGAAAAGCTGCCATTGCAGCCGGCAGGTAAAACGTCATTTTCCACACCCCCTACTGAACTTAGTGCAAATCTGGGATGATTCTGCCCGATGTTTCACTTTCACCAGCTGGGAGAGCATAATTTATGGGAGACTAACACTACAGGTTCTCTTTTAGCTCCTCATAGAGGTCAAGCAGCATCTGCTTATTGAATCTAAATCTATGCTAACAGCAAGTGTCAGATTAGTCAATAATACAAATTCACTCCCTGAAGATCCTTTGGGACTGTACTGCTCTCCTGGGTCTAGTGTGACTTGTAAGCAAAATCCTTTTTGCCATTTTGGAACTTTTGGAACAGAGATATTTGTTTTTCGCATGTAACTCTTTTGGCACCAGCTTTCAAAACCTACACAAAACAGGGCAGAATTTTATGGCTCCGCCACTGTGGGGACTGTAAAATGTTGCGAGCTGCTCAAAATTCCACTGACTTCAGCGGGACTGTAAAATCCCATCACCAATAAAATTCCACCCATAGCCTTAAAAATAAGACTTCCAACACCTGGCAGCCTCATTGTGCATCAAGTCAAAATATGAAAAGGCCGCTGATAGATTGAGTTGAGGTTCACTGCTACACTATGTCACATCACCAATTTTCCTGCTTTCAGACAGCCCACGCTTGGGAGGTGTCATACTGAAACAATCTGCTTCCCCAGGAGAGAAAAAGTCAGAATGAATAAAACTGGGTTGCATTTTCACACCCTTTTAACAGTTAACTTTTTTTATATTAATTCATGGGAGGTGATCATGGCTGGTAAGGCCATCATTTATTGCCAATCCCTAATTGTTCTTCAGAAGGTGGTAATGAGCTGCCTTCTAGAACCAGTGCAGTCCTTGTGGACAGGTACACCCACAGTACTCTTAGTGAGGGAGCTCCAGGATTCTGATCCAGTAACAGTGAGGGAATGTTAATATATTTCCAAGCAAGAGTGGCGTGTGACTTGGAAGGGTACTTGAAGGTGGTGGTGTTCCCATGTGCCTGCTGCCCTTGCCCTTCCACGTGGGAGAGGTCGCAGGTTTAGGAGGTGCTGTCAAAAAATCATTGTTAAGTTGCTGCAGTACAATTTATAGATGCAATCAGAGTTGTAGATACAGTCACAATCAGTGTAGTCACGGTGCGCCAGTGGTGGAGGGAGTGAATGTTTAAGGTGGCGGACGGGATGTCAATCAAGTGGGTTGCTTTTGTCCTGGAGTTTCTTGAGTGCTGTTGGTACTGCACTCATCCAGGTAAATGGACAGTATTCCATCACACTGATGACTGTGCCTTTTAGATGGTGGAAAGGCTTTGGGGAGTTAGGAAGTGAATTACACATCACAGAATTGACAGCCTCTGACCTGCTCTTGTATATTGAACTTACATGGCTAATCCAGTTAAATTTCTAGTTGATGGTAACCCCCAGGGTATTGATGGTAGAAGATTCAATGATGACAGTGCCATTGAATGCCATGGGGAGGTGGTTAGACTCTCTCTTGTTGGCAATGATCATTGCCTGGCACTTGTGTGTCATGAATGTTACTTGCCACCAATGGTCCTTGTAAAATATTATTCATGTGCACAACCAGTTTTTTTCAATGCGTGGTACTTTAACATGAAACAAGGCCTTCATGGTACCTTCATGGTGCCTTCCATGATGCTGTGTGGTTGCATTTACCCGCAACTTAGTGAGCGCATTGCTTGCCACATATCAGTCCTAGCCTGAACACTTTTCCAGATCTTGCTGAATGCATGCAGGGATTACTTCATTATGTGTGTTGAGACTGAAAGTGAACCTTGCACAATCATCAGTAAGCATCATCATTTCTGACCTTATGATGGAGAGAAGGTCATTGATGAAGCAGCCGAAGATGTTTGGGGCTAGGACACTACCCTGAGGAGCGCCTGCAGTGATGCCCTGGGGCTGAAATGATTGGCTTCCAACAAACACAACCATCTTCTTTTCTGCTATGTATGAGTCCAGCCAGTGGAGAGCTTTCCCCTGATTTTCCATTTACCTCAGTTTTACTAGGGGCACATTGATGCCACATTTAGTGAAATCATGCCTTGATGTCAAGGCTCTCACCTCACCTATGGAATTCCGCCATCTTGGACTGCAACTTTGGAATTAAGCTCTTTTGTCCATGTTTAGATTAAGGCTGGACATTTGGAGTTGAGTGGTCTTGGCTGAACCCAAACTAGGCATCAGTGAATAAGTTATTGGTGAGTAAGTGTCACTTGCTATCACTGCCAATGACCCCTTCTATCACTCAAGAGTAATATTGCCAAAACTCTGGGAGAATGATACCTTGCCTCCCCTCTCCATCATAGAATGATACAAAACTAAAGGAGTGGCGAAACTATACTGTGTTTAAAAATAATGAATAGCAAATAATGTCACAAACATTTCACAGCTCCATGATGGTGGATTAGATTGTGTTCCTCACTGTTATTTATCATTACATAAGCACCAACAGAATATAACACAGCTTGGCACCAAACAAGGACAGCACCACACCAAGGCAGTGCAGGGGATTAACACAATTGCTAAACATAATAGAAGATGCCCCTTTGCCTGAACTTTAAAATCAAATCAGTTATTAAAATACTGCAGAGATTACAGAGGAATCATTAGCATGAGAGCCTTTGAGAATGGAAGCATCAATCAGTGTGAGGGGTACACTGTGGTTCCTCGAACAACTTAAACTTCTTTTGACATCTAGTTATGTCCAAATGAAACTGATAACTCTGGGGTTCAGTTCCCTGTGAGGAAAGTGCACTGACAGACAGCATACAAATCTGATCTTAAATGAGAATTAAGAGAAACTAGCACTCCAAAAACCTGACAGTCCACAGCTGCTACCTGGGTCAGCTTAACAAAGCCAATCCTGCTCTGCTGAACAGTGATATTAGCATCTGCATGTCTCAGTCTCATTATCAGACATCTGCCCACCTTTATTCTAACCCACAACCCACAGCCCTCCTTTGCATTGACAGCCCTGCTTTTGTCATTGAAGTAATATTATTGAATTAGGTTCTGGATTGCTAGGAAGATAGGTCTCATCACCCTTGGTGATATTTTTTTTCCCCTCTGAAGATAAGTAAGGTTTTTGACTTACATAAGTGTGAAATGTTATACAGACAGGACGTACCTTCTCATAATATATCAAGGTTTTTGCTCCCTGTGTGTGTATTTTTTCTCACTGATTATTGGAGAAAACCCTACTATTTTCCAACAGTGGCGATCAAAGTCATAACAGCACACTCTGACAGGTAAGAATAGCTTATTCAGATTGGTTTGGCAGCCGCACACTTAGAATTGCAAAGTTGAATTCAAAATGAGATATTCATAAAACTGGTAACATTCTCTTTCATTTCAAAAAGACATTACAGACTGTCAACAGTGTGCTAAAAAATAAGAAATGTTGACCTTTTTACTATAGAGTTTTTTCTCTACCATCACCTCCTTTCAAATGCACAATCCCCCCACTTCAGCTGTATGTTATCTCAAATAATTACCCTGCGCTTCTGACTGTCCCTTGTGACTTAGCCTGCAAAAAGCTACTCATTGTAGGATAGTGTAGAGGGATTTAAAACCTGCTTCTTGTGGCCCAGCAACAGCTCTTAATTAACCACTCAGGTATTGGGAAGCCTCCCAGCCCAGCTCCTATCCATATGGCAGGAGCATGTCCGCAGTGATAATCACTGAAGGAAATGTTGTATCAAAAGAGTTTGCTGAACAGAAAGCTTGTGCAAATTATTTTTAATGATTCCCCTCTGGTGAGTCAGCTTATTTATTATTTCAAACAGAGGTAGTAGGATCTACTTGTCCTTGACCTTTCTTTCCCCAGCACTTGCCCCTGCACAGACCTGCTACTCTACTTCACCTCCTTCTAACTATAATGTGAAGGGAATGCCTTCATATAGAATAGAAGCAGGCAACTTATATTAGAACCATTTTGTTTCTTCAAACCATAATGGATATGCTTTATAGTTATTTTGCATGGCTCATTCTTCAGTTATTTCCAGTATTTATTTATTTTTAAAAAACAGCAATTTGAGGTTGAATTATAAACGTAAGAGGCCTAAGGTGACAGACTTCATTTTGGCAGTACAGATATAGACCTTACCCAACAGATTTAACCTATAATAGGTTATTTAATGTGGTTCATGACCATTTAGAAATGGATTTGCACCTTCGGTGTTACACAAATATAATTGATGTTTAAGTGCAGAGAAAGATTCTAAGTCCATGAAATAGTGGCAGCAGATAGTGAAGGGAGAAAAACTATTTTTGTACCAACCTAAATGACAAATTTAACACAAAATAAAATGTGCCAAGTTCAACATCTAGACAACTCTGTTGCAAGAAATAAACACTTCCCTTTCCTGTTCATTTCCAAGTTATTTATTTTGTTTATAAATTACAAATTTAGCTTTATGCAAATAAACAGCCATTCAAGCGTAAAATTTCACAATGCTGAAAGGTGTGAGACTCATTACTGTTTGCCCAGCTGTACCTGGAACAGTGTCAATCTCCACCTTCTCAAGCACTACCTTGTGCTATCTTGTTAAACTGCATCTGGAGTGAGGTGCAGATCACTGCCACTTCTGCTTTTGTTGCCTTTCAAATAGGGAAGACACATGAAACTCCAACTAATTTACTTTTTATTCTTCAGTACTTTGCTGCATGTACAGTTTGTAACATTGATGGCTGATTTAAAAGAAACAGAAGCAATGTTTATAGTGTGTCTTGTGCAGAATTTATTTCTCAATGCTGTTTCATGTTGCAATCTGTTATTCTACTATCTTGCACTCTGTACTTCATGTAACACAGTAGTAGACTTTCCATGCTAGTCAGTATTGATGCAGCAATTTCTTCTCTATTTGATATTACCAATAAACAGCAGTGTGAGGATCTAGGTCTATTGCACCTGAAAGAATTTGACTTTTTGTAAATTTTAAAATTAATTCCCTCGCCATCAACTCCAACCCTCCCCCGGCCACTGAGACTATTTCTCGTCCACATGCTGCCCTTCAGAAGCATCATCTGAAAGCATGATGTGAGCTGGTTCCACATATATGCTGGTGACCCCAGCTCTACCTCACCATCACTTCTCTTGACCCCTCCACTGTCGCTATGTTGTCAAACTGTTTGTCCAACATTCAGTAACTGGATGAGTATTCCTCACAGTCCTAGCTAGCCTCTCATCTACCACCTTCCTTAAACTTAAGTTCTCTACATTGCTCTCACTCTGTCTAACTTCAGCTTCCTCAGGCTTCATGCAAGCTTGAGGAACAGCATCTAGCTCATCTGTTGACTGGGCATTTTGAAGTCTTCTGGACTCAACATTGAGTTCAATAATTTAAGGTCGTAACTCCTGCAATTTTGATTTCCTCTTTTCCTTCTGGTTTCTCTTCTTTTTCTCTGCTTTTGGATGACAACTATTCACACATTTCAATCGGCAGGTGGGCATGCATGGGTGCCAGATCTACGCATGCCACTAATTAACAGGCCACTTAAGGCTCTTAACAATCCAACTGATGGCGATTTTTCATTGCCCGTGCGATTTCAGGCTCGTCGTATGGGCAAAACGGGCAGGCAGCCAGCCGACATTTTCAAAAACCTCATCCAAGGCTGGGATAAAAAGGGTCAGCAGCATTGCCAGTGTGAATAGTGAGGAGTTTTGGAGATAGTTTGCTGCTGGTTGCTTATTGGCACTTGGCAGCTTCATCTCCTTTCGAGGCTTCATTCTTAGCATTTCCAGGAGTCATTTCAAAACTCATTGCTGTTTCCAAGGCCCCTGGAGGATTCAGACAGAGTGGACCCTTCCAGGTATCAGACAGCCTTCCCTTACTCTGGTAATGGAGATTGTGGTCTCTGTTGGTGGCACCTCATCTGAGGGGTAAGAGAGGGGCAGAAGGGAGAGGAGGCCATGTGTCCCAATGCAGCTTCCAGGGGAGGGACCCATGGGAGGAGAGGCGCAGGCACAAGGGGCGCAGGGCTAGCAAGAAGTTCAAGGTGGAAGGGGTCGCAGAAGACACCGCTATCCTGCTGCCAGGGTTTACAGGCAGTGATGCTGCCACCTCAATATATCTGAGGTGCAATGCTGAAGGTGGCTCCGCCTCTCCAGGGAAACTGTGACCTTCATTTATCAGATGATTGGGCCTGAGATCACCTTCAACTGTGTGGGTGGACACCTCATGCCAGTGGCTCTGAAGGTCACAGTAGCCCTCAACTTCTATGCCTCCAGTTCTTTCCAGGGGTCAGTGGGGGATCTGTGTGGAGTGTCCCAATCAGCTGTCCACAGTTGTGTCAAGCTGGTGACCGATGCTCTGTTCAGGCTGGTATTGATTTTCATTCATTTCCATATGGACAAGGCCAGCCAGGCTGAGCGAGCCAGAGGCTTTGCAGCGATTGTTGGGTTTCCCCGCATCCAGGGTACCAGTGACTGCACACATGTGGCCATCAAGGCGCCAGCGGGTTAGCCGGGTGCCTTTGTCAACAGGAAGGGATTCCACTCCATGAACGTGCAGATAGTGTGTGACCACAGGATGCATATTCTGCAAGACTGTGCAAGGTACCCTGGCAGCTCCAATGATGCTTACATCCTGAGACACCCCCAGGTGCTGAGGTTCTTCAGTGCTCCAGCCCGACTGGGTTGATGGCTGCTGGGTGACAAGAGCTATCCGTTGAAGAGGTGGCTCATGATGCCTCTCCACCACCCAAGAACAGAGGCAGAGAAGCTTTACAATACCAGTCATGGCTCCACAAGGGTGGAGGTAGAGAGGACCATAGGTCTTCTCAAGATGTGCTTCTGATGCCTGGACTGTTCAGGGGGAGCGCTATAATACTCCCCAAAGCAGGTGTCACTGATTGTCGTTGCATGCTTCCCTCTCCACAATCTGACACTGGCAAAGGGACACCCACTGGAGGAAGAGGATTTTGATGCAGCTGCACAGGCCACAGGCGATGAGTCCAGTAGTGAGCCCAAAGATGAACACAGTGTGGAGCCAGACCTCGGTAACCAGCTGGGACACCAGGGACACCTGGGGTAAAATTTTTAGCACAATGGGTGGGCGCGCGCCCGACCTGTTCAAGTGTAAAATGACGCATGTTGACATTGGGCGAGCGTCCGATATTTCATTCGGCAGGCGTACACCAGAGTCAGCAGCAAGCCCACTGACAATTAGAAGGCCTGCTAAGGTCATCAAGTTTTAATTAAAGACAATTTTTTGCTGCCCATCTGACCTTACAGTTGGCGGGCAGACAAAAAGACAAAGCAGCCTTTGCACTCATCCATGAGTTTCCTAAAGCAAATAAAAATAAAATAAAAATTTTAAAACTGTGACAGTCACATGAGGGGACATATTTCATTACATTTTTATTTTCTTTATTATTTTTCTTTATATCTCTTCATCTCCCTTAGGCAGCTCTGTGCCTCGGGGAGATTATGACGTGTGCACTCACGCTCATGTACGAAGTTCGTGCTAGCCCCACTGACTCTCCCCACCCCTGCTCGCACAGGCAGTGCTGAGCCAGTTGTAGCCTCTTGAACATTCCTGATTTTAATTGCTTCACCATTGGCAGCCATGTCTTCAGCTATCGAGGCTATAGAATTACCCTCTTAAAACATCTCCACCTTTCTACCTATTCTCCCATAAGATGCAGCTTTACACCTGCCTCTTTGACCAAACCTTTGGTCATCTGCCTTAACATTACCTTATGTGGATGGCTGTGAAACTTTAGGCTGGACTTTATGAGGCACCATGTTCCCCACCCCTTGACTAAAGAGTCAGTCAGAAGCCCACTCACTAAGCTTTCGGTACCTAATATCTGCTTATATTGCTTGGTGTCAAATTTTGTTTGATAAAGCTCTGGGACATTTAACCATATTAAAGGCACTATATTAATGTAAGCTGTTGCTGTTGTTGGTGGAAATAATTGAAAATTGAGCCAATGTGCTTAATTTTCTGTTCTTAATGTTTGATGATCATAGAATCATAGAATGGTTACAATACAGAAGAAGGCCATTGAGACCACCGAGTTCATACAGCTCTCTGTAAGAGCAATTTAGTTACCTCACTACCCAACTCTTTCCCCATTGCCCTGCAAATTTTGCCCTTGGTACTTATCCAATTCTCTTTTGAAAGCTACGATTGAATCTGTCTCCACCATACCCTCAGACAATACATTCCAGATTGTATCCATTCGATGTGTAAAAAGGTTTTTCTTCATGTCGCTGCCATTGGCTCTTTTAACAATCACTTCAACTCTGTCTTCTCTGGTTTTTCATCCTTCTGCCAATGGGAACAGTTTCTCCCCACCTGCTCTGCCCAGACCCCTCATGATTTTGGACACCTCTATCCAATGTCTTCTCAGCCATGTCTCCACAACCCCAGCTTCTCCAATCTATCCATGTAACTGAAGTCCTTCATCCCCAGAACCTTTCTTGTAAATCTTTTCTGTGATACTTGAATCTGAAAATTGTTTTTTTAATGAATGATGTAAATCAAGCAACATAGAAGTAGCAACAGAGGAACAGCCTTGATCCGACTTCAGCCAAAATTATGCCAAAATTTACATTAGTCTCTGTACCAATCTCTTTGATGGAAATCTAACCTGAAGCATAGACCCAAATATTAAAATCTGACACAGAACCAGCAATAATCAATGTAGTCAATTGAGGCCTGTGTGAAGTCTGGAACATACTTCATCTTGCTTCTTTAAGTCCCTTTTTAACTTCTTATAAAAATTAAAGTTCGAGGCCATCAAACCATCATTCGAGCACTTTCAGAACAGCATGCTTAAGAAAACGCAATTTTGGGAGCTTTTCTTAATGCACAAGTTCTGATGCCATAAAAAAAAGTTCATCAGCTATGGAAGGAACACTGAAGGCCTGTCAAAGAAATAAAGAAGATTGTTTAAATTAATTGGCCATAAAACACAGAATTATAGAAATTAGTTTGAAGCGATGCAAAATAATGGGAGAATTCAGATGTAACAATGTTACATGCAAACTGCTTCAGAAAAAATGGGCACAACTCCACTGTTAGATATGACAAAACTTTCCAGGAAATGCCAGGCCATAAAGTCTGACTGAAAAATATTTTTGATTTATTTCTGATTATATCAATTTCACTTTTCCACTTGCATTAGATGAATTTTACAATGCTGCCTGACATAATGGGATGAATCTCCGCCAGGAGCTGGGTATGTTTTAAGGTCAGAAACCCACCTCCAGTGGGAAACCGATTGAAGTAAAGATTTTCACCAGGGCGAGCCCTTAATTGATATGGATACATGATTCCTGTCCACTTAGAGCCTTCAAGGGTGAGAACAGAGGTGGGTCAGATGAAGTGTGGTGATGAAGCTGCAGGGAAGACACCCACTGCAGCCATCACTGAGGTTACTGGTTGCCCTAAGGGAGAAATTATGTCAAACCTTCCACTGCACCAGAGGGAAGAAAATATCAGAGCGGATTCGGATCTTGGCATCCGGGACCAGGCAGCCCCTCGCTTCATTTATGTAAACCTGGATTTAATGCTGGAGGCCATGAGGGCGAGGAAGGAGGTCCTTTTCCTGGAGGAGGCCACTTTGTTGTGCAACAAAGGCACCGCTCTGTTCACTGTCATTTCCCTCTGCCTCCAATTCCTTCTCCTCCCTTACCTCCTGCTCCTGTTTCTCCCCTGATGAGCTGTCTCCTACCAGGGCTTCACCTTCCTCTAGGTCCACACCTCTCTTGAGGCAATGTAATGGAGAGTGTAGCAGACTATCACAATGACCAAGATCCTTGCTGGAGGATTTTGGATGGCACTACCTAGGCAGTCCAGGCATTGGTATCACGTCTTCAGAAGCCTGATGGTTGTCTTACTGAGTAAGTGGCATTGGTTGCATCGCTTCTGTGCCTCTGTCTGCGCTTCAGTATGGGGGAATCGGTAACCATCTCTTCAAAAAAATTTTCTTGCTCCCTAGGATCCATCCACACACTTTAGGGTTGGAGTAAAGATCTGAAGCAGCCTTGACTGGTAGGGGAGTCATGGCAGCTGTCAAGAAAGTGAGCACACACATGGAGGAAACTCTTGTTATGGTAGCAGACCAGCTGGACTTTGAGTGAACGGAGCTCTTCCTGTTGATGGATCTCACCGGCCAATCACTGGATACCTTGCTGGCCATATGCATGCAATTGATGATGCCCTGTAGCTTGTGGCAAAATCCAATGCCCTCATCCCTGCACGGCCAATTCTGTCATTAAAGGAATGTGCTGTCCACGTCTGGCAAAGAGGGCATCAGTGACCAGCAAAATGTAGTGTGCATTTTTGAAATGCCACCAAGAAGGTAGAAGGAGGTAGAAGCGAACAAGTTCAGGGTCACAGTGAATTTGACGGGCACTGGCAGAGCACGGTGACCAGTTTTGCAAGGTGCTAGGTGCAAGATCTCTGCATAACCTAATTCTTTTCATCTTTGTAACCTCCTCCGGCTCTACAAATTCTGGCCTTACTCGCAAACTCTAAAAGCCCCTGGCTCACATGTTATATGTATCTCCCCTCCCTTTGGCCCACCAATAGCAGGCAGCCATGGCTTCAAATGCCCAGAAGTTACTCTTTGGATTTCGCTCACTGGCACCCCCCACACCCCATCTCTCTTTCATTAATACCCTCAAAATCCACTTCTCTGGTCACCCTTCCTAATATCTTCCCTGTGGCTTGGCATCCATTTATTCCTGATGACATCTTAGTGAATGCCTTGCGAAGTTCTTCTATATTAAATAGAAACATTAGTTGTTGTTGTTGTTGTTAATTGTGTTCCCATGGTATTGCTGTTTTTATCTCAGTGGTAGAGGTCATGGGGAGGGAGTTGCTGCATTGCCTCTTGTGCAAGCTGTAGCCACGGTGCTCTGGCGATAGACATGGTGGATGTTGAGTCTAGTAGCAGGAGTGTCAATCAAGTAAGCTACTCTGTCGTGAATGGTGTTAAGCTTTTTGAGTGCGGTTACAACTGCACCCATGCAGGTCAATGATTGATATGGAGATGGGTTTCCTGTCCACTTAGAGCCCAAGGATGAAGGGGCACCAGAATAGAGGTGGGTCATATGAAGTGTGATAATGAAGATGAAATGAAAATAACCACAGCAGCCATCTACTGGTTTAAACCTTTTAGAAGGTGAAGAAGCTTTAAGTGGACAGGACAGGCAGAATCCCAAGTCGCTGCCCTACTTATAAGCAAGGTGGTGCAATTTGGCCTACTTAAGCTTTTGGTCACTGGTGACCTAAAGATGCTGATAGTGGAGATAAAGTTTGACGATGCTGGTGTCACTAAAGATGGCTGGGAATCTATATTTTAATGTACATTCACTGATTGCACCACCTGAAATTTCATGGCAGGAGCCCATATGTTAAATGCAGTTCACAGAAAGGAAAGGTTGAATCTTAATTCTTGGTGGATTGGAGTCAGGTGAGATGTTAACTTATTAAAAATATCAAACCCAGCCCCAATCCAACCAGAACAAAGAATGGGCACCCAACCTGCCTCAGGAAACTTGGCCACTGAAGGAAGGTGAGAACAGCTTCAGGGAGAAGATAATTGCCTTTTGCTTCCCTCCATCCCACAAGTTACCTCCTCAACAGACCACCCTCCCCATATAGTCCTCTTCAGGTCATGGCTCAGACACACCTCACCCCACCCCCTCCCAATTCTGCCACGAGCAGACTTACCTGCAGCTACAGCTGCTCCAGAACTTCCCGTCCTACTGAAAGCCAAGCTTTTCAATCAGGCTGACTTCTGGACAAGGAACCCTCTAAACCAAATCTACCACACGGTGGAGTCAAAACTTTCAAAACTCCCACCCTATGTAGCCCACTGCTGTTAAAGTTCACCTACAGAATTTTTTTACTTAATTCATTGGATGTGCATATCACTGGCTAGGTTAGCATTTATTGCCCTTGTTCAGAGGGCATTTAAGAGTCAACCACATTGCTGTGGGTCTGGAGTCACATGTAGGACTGCAGATTTCCTTCCCTAAAGGGCATTAGTGAACCAGCTGGTTTTACAGCAATCATTTGACTTTTAATTTCCAACTTTTATTGAATTCAAACTCCACTATCTGCTGTGGCAGGACTTGAACCCAGATCCCCAGAGCATTACCCTGGATTACTAGCCCAGTGACAATACCACAACGCCATCGCCTCCCTATCTGCTTTGTGTTTTCTTTATTTTCTAGTATGACATTATGATATTGCCTCCTTAGATAAGATAAGTTTTTAAATGTAATTAAATGAGTTAAAATGACCATTTATAAGTATTAAACTTTCAAATAATTAATATTAAATTGAAAATCTATAAATTAATGTTAAAATGTGAATCTATTTATTTTTCTAGACAAGCGCATGATGACTCATTTTATACTGCTGAGTAATACTTTATCTAAGATAGTTTTTCTAATTAGTAAAAGGAGAAAGCACAATAATCTTTAACAGAGATGTTACTGATGGCCCCAGTTTTGTTTTAAGTCACTTTACGTAAGTTTATTTACGTTACTTTGCCAAGATTGACTCAAATATATTGGAAGTTCTTGTCAGAGGAATATAGATTATTTAATGAATTCGTGAGCCTGTGGTTAGAAGAGACAACGTGAATTTTGTGAGATATAATGATAGTGTTTAGCAGGACCAGACTCTAAAAATTTCTCCACCACTCATGGCTGGATCAGTACTGACCTTAACATATTAAGAAACTGAGATTTACATGCTTTTGGGCCAAGGTGTAAAAAGTTCAGATATGAAAATAAGAGTGAGGAGTTTAAACCGCTCTACCAGGTAAATGATATAAACAGCCAAAAACATTACAAACTGCTGCCAAAGTTGAACATTTTCAGATTTATAGGTCAGATCTTGTGTCAGTTATTAATCTAAATCAATGATATTCATTAGAAAAGTAGTGAGCGCCAATTAGGATATTGGAAATTTTAATCGGGCGCAAGTAGAATTTAAAAAATACTTATAGATTCAGCGCAATTTATTTCTTCAAAAAGATATCGTGGTAGGTAAAACACAAAAAATGATTATAAAAGATAAACATATGAGGAGCTGTACACAGAATGCTAAGGTACAGTTACTGACGTGTTTAGTGACATGACAACTCTTAATAACTTACTAACTTTCTACTTACCTTCCGCTTACAGCCTGCCTTCCACTCTTCAACCCGCCCACTTGCCGACTCCAGCTCACCAACCCTCCCACTCGCTGCCTCCCCTGACCCACCTGCTTGCTGTCCCTCCCTTTGCCAACACGTCTGCTCACTGACGCACCTGTTCACCAACCCTTCTGCTTGCCACCTCTCACGCTCGCTGCTTCCCTCTTGCACGCCGACCCTCCCGCTCGCCGCTTCCCTCCTTCTCCTGAACCTTCGCTGCAAGACAGCGAGTAGGAGGATCGGCAAATGGGAGAGGTGTGGTGAGTGGAAGGTTGGGGAGAGTCAGTAATTGTGTTGCAGGAAAGACGTGTGGGCCACATGAAGCACAAGTGCTGCATAGTGCATATTGTTGGTGCAGAGGGAGCTTTATTCTGTATCTAAACTTAAGCTGTACCTGCCCGGGGAGTATTTGATTGGACAGTGAAGCGGGAACGTTGCTCTATATTTAACACCATGCTGTATCTATCCTGGGAGTGTTTGATGGGATAAGGAAGGAAGAGTTTTACTGAGCCCTGATTCAGTTATTGATTGCTTTTAATCAAAGAGGCAGCACTGGGGGTGCACTGCACACCCGGCTGGAATCTAATTGAGGAGTGAAGCTGACATCACAAACTATGGTGGTTTGGGTGGTAGATGGTTGTTGTGGACAGTGAAGGTTTGGGTGGTAGGTGGTTGTTGTGGAGAGTGGAAGTTTGGGTGGTAGGTGGTTGTTGTAGAGAGTGGAGGTTTGGGTGATTGGTGGTTGTGGAAGAGAGTGGAGGTTTGGGTGTTGGTGTTTGTTGTGGGGGATGGAGGTTTGGATGGTAGGTGGTATAGAGAATGGAGGTTTGGGTGGTAGGTGGTTGTTGTGGAGAGTGGAGGTTTGGGTGGTTGGTGGTTGTTGTGGAGAGTGGTGGTTTGGGTGGTAGGTAGTTGTGGAGAGTGGAGGTTTGGGTGGTAGGTGGTTGAGGGGGATGGAGGTTTGGGTGGTAGGTGGTTGTTGTGGGGGATGGAGGTTTGGGTGGGAGGTGGTTGTTGTGGAGAGTGGAGGTTTGGATGGTAGGTGGTTGTTGTAGAGATTGGAGGTTTGGGTGGTAGGTGGTTGTTGTAGAGAGTGGAGGTTTGGGTGGTAGGTGGTTGTTGTAGAGAGTGGAGGTTTGGGTGGTAGGTGGTTGTTGTGGAGAGTGGAGGTTTGGGTGGTCGATGTTTGTTATAGGGGATGGAGGTTTGGGTGGTAACTGGTTGTTGTGGAGAGTGGAGGTTTGGGTGGTAGGTGGTTGTTGTAGAGAGTGGAGGTTTGGGTGGTTTGTGGTTATTGTGGAGAGTGGAGGTTTGGGTGGCAGGTAATTGTTGTGGAGTGTGGAGGTGGTTGTTGTCGAGAGTGAAGGTTTGGGTGGTAGGTGGTTGTTGTGGAGAGTGGAGGTTTGGGTGGTTTGTGGTTATTGTGGAGAGTGGAGGTTTGGGTGGTAGGTGGTTGTTATGGAGAGTGGAGGTTTGGGTGGTAGGTGGTTGTGGGAGATGGAGGTTTGGGTGGTAGGTGGTTGTTATAGGGATAGAGGTTTGGATGGTAGTTGGTTGTTGTGGAGAGTGGAGGTTTGGGTGGTAGGTAGTTGTGGGGAATGGAGGTTTGGGTGGTAGGTGGTTGTTGTGGAGAGTGGAGGTTTGTGTGGTAGGTGGTTGTTGTAGAGAGTGGAGGTTTGGGTGGTAGGTGGTTGTTGTGGAGAGCGGAGGTTTGGGTGGTAGATGGTTGTTGTAGAGAGTGGAGGTTTGGGTGGTAGGTGGTTGTTGTGGGTGATGGAGATTTGCGTGATTGGTGGTTATTGTAGAGAGTGGAGGTTTGGGTCGCAGGTGGTTGTTGTGGAGAGTGGAGATTTGGGTGGTAGGTGGTTGTTGGAGAGAGTGGAGGTTTGGGTGGTATGTGGTTGTTGTGCAGAGTGGAGGTTTGGGTGGTAGGTGGTTGTTGGAGAGAGTAGAGGTTTGGGTGGTAGGTGGTTGTTGTGGAGAGTGGAGGTTTGGGTGGTAGGTGGTTGTTGTGGAGAGTGGAGGTTTGGGTGGTAGGTGGTTGTTGTGCAGAGTGGAGGTTTGGGTTGTAGGTGGTTATTATGGAGAGTGGAGGTTTGGGTGGTAGGTGGTTGTTGTGGGGGATGGAGGTTTGGGTGGCAGGTGGTTGTTGTGGGGGATGGAGGTTTGGGTTGTAGGTGGTTGTTGTGGAGAGTGGAGATTTGGGTGGTAGGTGGTTGTTGTGGGGGATGGAGATTTGCGTGATTGGTGGTTATTGTGGAGAGCGGAGGTTTGGGTGATAGGCAGCTAGTAGCCAACCCCAAAGGGAGACTTGTCAGCAAGAAGGTAAATCATAGAAAGTGGTTTGTTTGGGAGTATAGGGGGTGAAAATAGAGGCATTCCTGCATCTCTTGGCCCCAGAAGGGAGGTAAAAAGAACTAACCTAAATGAACTCTTGTGTTTTCCTCACCCGATGGGAAAGTCACAATTATTTCGCCAGTCAGGCCAGAGTTAAAATTGCAGTTGGGCTTCAATGATTTAACTGAACTTCAATCAGCATAGTTAAAGAAGAACCAAGGCTGATGTGAAGGTTGCCTTTGCTGCCTGTTCAGGAGAGCAGGTTAAAATTGAAGAAGGTTGGATCCAGGTGGCATTATAGCTGGTAAGTTATCCAGTTGATCTTAACTACCATTATGCCTGCTGGGTTCAGTTAACACAACCCCTCGTGTCAGGATACTGTATATCGATGAAATCCATTTTGCTGGTTTCCTGATTCACATTACATAATGAGTTTGACATGTGGAGTATGTTAACAGGTGGTTTGTGGATGTCCCAAGCTTGTGCTGGTGTTCGCTGTGGTGAGAGGCGAATTAGTTGATAGTGTAAAGTTCTAACTGCTGCATCTATGTTGGTTTCTTTTAATTGGTTCTTATGCCATGCAGTTTATCAATTTAGTAATTGTAATTACATAGGGAGTGTAAACATGATTCTAATTGTTCAATTATAACACTTGCATTTTTATCTCATCTTTTTATGTTAATAGACTAAAAATACTACAGTGAATTACAGTCACCACTGCTTATAACGATTTACCCGCTATACACTGGCATTACTTTGAGTTCAGCGTGAAGGCGCAGTTGCTGGGCCAGGAGTGGCCGGGAAAAGGGCTGCTGCCCGCGATCATCCCCTGACCGCGATTTCACGCTGGCTGGCTGGCTGGTAATTGGCCGGCCAGTGTGAAAGGCGTGCTGAAATGCTCAGTGTTGCTGGGATGAGGACGGGAGGAGGGCAAACGCTGAAATCAGCGCGGACGCTCACAGAAAGCTCTCTGACGGCAGAGAGCTGCCTCAGGAAGCTGAAGGATGCAAAAGCCATAAATAAAGATTTCCAAATGCCGAACAAATGTCCACACATCAGGATCAGTCACCTGAACATATGGCTGATGCAAATTCTGTCCAAGTGTTTTTATTTTTTTTAAATTAATATCAGAAATTTGGATGAGGTTTCCGCAAAAAGGCAAAGGCCGCCTGGCTGATTCGACGGCCTGCCAGCCATAATGTTGGACGGGCAATGAAAAATCCCCGTTGATCACGTTAATGGCCTTAATGAAACATGTCGCACTTTTCAGCAATGCAACTACAACTTTAAGTGGGGATTTACTGTACATGATGGATGGTAAAACCAAAGAGCAAAGCCAAGAAAGAAAGAAAGCCTTGCATATTTGTCGTGCTTTTCATGACCTCACGACATCTCAAAGCACTTTACAGCCAATGTAGTACATTTTGAAATATAGGCCTGAATTTTATCGATCAGGCGGATGATTGACTATCGGGATGAAAAGCAGGGTTCGAGCCTGCACTTGCCCGCAGCGGGACTTGCTCAATCATTTTACCACAACCAGCCTCCTAATTGGCCACATGCGAGCCCTCCACCCAATTAAGGATGACAGTTAAGGGCAGACTCTCCAAGTTGCCAGCCCAGTCAGAGGGCTGGCAGCTCTGAACCTCAGCAGCCTCACCAGGAGAGGAGACCTCAGGAACTCGGACAGCTAAGATTAAAGAAAAATCAGGGGGCCATGAGTTGGAGGGGAACCCTGCCAGGGAGATTGTTAGGGCCATGGGGACTGCCCTCCCTGCCCGCGGTCCCCTCTTTGTGCCCTGGAGCCTCTGGCTCCAATTGCCCTGTGGGCTGCCTGGTGACTTACCCACATGACAGGTGGGCTGCTTCACCGTCGCAAAAATGCCAGCCACTCTGTAAACAGGCCCATAATAGGCCCTTTAAACATATAAATCCTTGCAGTAGGCAGCTGATCCACGTCCCAGCTTGCCGCTCAGAAAATGCCCAGAACCATTCCAAGGCATCTCCCCACTATTTTACCACCCCACCCCCTGGCCTCCCAGCTCACCACCCAGGTGCCTGTGAAATTCTGCCTGTATTCACTGACGTCCCAAATGTGGCAGCCAATTTGTACAGCATGCTTGCACAAATAGCAATGAGAGAAATGGCTGGATGTTTTAGTGAAGTTAGCTGAGGGATAAACCTTGGCCAGGGACACTAGAGATCACTGCCCTGCTCTTCTTCCTAAGAGTGCTGTGGAGTCTTGTACATCCACCTGAGCAGGCTGACAGGGGCCTTGGTTTAATGACACACCCCACACCCAAAAGACAAAATCTCTGACAGTGCAGCACTCTGTCAGTACTACACTTGAGTACAGTACTAAAATATGTACTTAGATCTCTGTAGTGGAACTTGTATCCACAGCCTTCTGACTCAGTGGTGAGAGTGCTACCACTGAGCCACAAATAACACCTAAGTAGCCAACATACCTTTGTTTTTTTCCTTTTAAAGAAAGGAAGTCTCCATTTAACAACTGCCTCTTGGAATTGTTAGCAGTCACATCCAGAATCACATCAGTGAGTATTCACACTTTAATGCTGTGCAAAGAGCTGATTGAACTGCTTGAAGACAGAATTTTGCTTCAAATTAGCAGAACTTATTAAATCATTAAGTGCATGAGAGCGAGGACATATTGAACGCCTCAAATGGTTTTGTTTAATATGTTTGAAGCGGCACCTCTTCATTGACTCCTATGGCAAATTATTAGAGCTATTTGCAGGGTTTAGGTGGCTGTCTGTGATAAGCATGGATGGTGTAAATTTACTTTTTAAGTGCAGTAACATGTCTGACAACTTTTCTGCATGAACAATGTACAAAAGCAGCATTAAGATAAATAATTTTAAAAAATACTTATTTACCTGTTGTACGGTCCAGGGGGAACTGCTGGCCTGCATGTGAGGGCGACTCTATTTTTCATCAATGTCTACATAATCCATAATTCAGGCCTCAGTTTAACAGTTTATCTGAAAGATATCACCTCTAAGAATATAGCACCCCTTAGTGCTGCACTGGAGTGTTAGTGTGGATTATGACCTTAAACCCTTTTATGGGGTACAAATTTGCAACCTTGTGACTCAGAAGTAAGAGTGCTACCAGCTGAGCCAAGCTGGCACATGGCTTGTCAGTAAGTTATGAATGGAGGCCGAGGGCATAAATAGTTATTTCAGACTCTGTTTTCTTCACCTTTTCTAGATTAAAAAAAGTATATTCGAATTGCATTGTTCAATTTTTCCCGTTGTCACTGTTAGATCCAAATACACTAGCTCAGTTGTTCTAACTGATAGAGGAAATGGAAGCAATTCCTCCAAATGGTTACTGTTATCCAATAAATCCTGAAGTTTCAGATCATGATCCACTCACATTCCAGTGCAGCATTGAAGAGAGCTGTATCCTTGGAGGTGATATCTTTCAGATAAACCTTTTTTTATATACGTTTATGGGATGTGGGTGTCACTGGCTAGGCTGGCATTTATTGCCCATCCTTAATTGCTCTTGAGAAGGGGGTGGTGAGCTGCTTTCTTGAACCACTGCAGTCCATGTGGTGTAGGTACACCCACAGTGCTGTTAGCAGGGAGTTCCAGGATTTTGTCCCGTTGACAGTGAAGAAACAGTGATATGTTTCCAAGTAAGGATGGTGAATGACTTGGAAGGGAACTTCCAGGTGGTGGTGTTCCGATGTGTCTACTGCCCTTGTCCTTCTAAATGGTCGCGGTCATGGGTTTGGAAGGTGCTGCCTAAGGAACCTTGATGAGTTTCTGCAACTCATCTTGCAGATGGGACACACTGCTGCTACTGTGCGTTGGTGATGAAAGGAGTGGATGTTAGTGGAAGGGGTGCCAATCAAGTGGGCTGCTTTTGTCCTGGATATTGTCAAGCTTCTTGATTGTTGTTGTTGGATCTGCACTCATCCAGGTAAGTGGAGAGTATTCCATCACACTCCTGACTTGTGCCTTGTAAGTTGTGGAGAGGCTTTGGGGAGTCAGGAGGCGAATTACTCGTCGCAGAATTCCTAGCCTCAGGCCTGTTCTTGCAGCCACAGTATTTATGTTCAGTTTCTGGTCAATGGTAATCCCCAGGATGTTGATACTGGGGGATTCAGTGATGGTAATGCCATTGAATGTCAAGGGGCAATGGTTAGATTCTCCCTTTTTGGAAATGGTCTTAGCCTGGCACTTGTGAGGCTTGAATGTTACTTGCCACTTGCCAGCCCAAACCTGGATATTGTCCAGGTCTTGCTGTATTTGGACATGAACTGCTTCTTTATCATAGGAGTTGCGAATGATGCTGAACATTGTGCAATCATCAGCGAACATCCCCAGCTGAGGATGGTTGGGCCTAGGACACTACCCTGAAGAACTCCTGCAATGATGAGCTAGAATTGAGATGATTGACCTCCAGCAACCACAAACAGCTTCCTATGTGTTAGGTATGACTGTTAAACTAAGCCTTGTCTTTTGGATTATGTGGACATTGATGAAGAAATACTTAAAATAAACTTTTTTGGCTTAAGTTAACTTGATGGATGAGCAAGTTTAGCTAGAATACTATTTTTATTTCAAGGATAGAAACTATTACTTTTTATGGGAAGGGAGTGAGCAGAAATTTCCCTTACATATTAATGAATTCTTATCATTGATGTAGAATAAATTCATCCAAGGTCTGCTTGTACAATGGTGAGACAATCAGTCACAGTGCTCACAATCTGTAAGGACTACTGGAGGGATGAGGTTGAATGTGAAATGTCAGACACTAAATGAAATCATTAGTTGGATTTGGACAGCACTGTCAAGGTTCAGCCATTCTCTGGAAGTGAAATTGGCAAATTTGATCAACTATCAAGGGTACACCCAGATAATACATTTTCCTTTAAATCGCATTATGCAAATTAATCAGCAAAATTAGTTCCTTTAAGCATATTAACAACTGCCTTGAACAAAAGCCAGCTCCGAACTTCAGACAGCATCCAAACTCATATTGTTCCAGGACTGGTGTGTAAGGAACATGAACTGTGAGATACAGTACATTCTGCTACAGGAAGGGGAGAGAGACAGTGCCCTTCTATCTATAATCAGTGTGGTTTAATTTCGATAAGGCTGAGGTGTGTTTCGAAATCCTTATTTGTGTGTGGTCAGTTTTTACAAAGTCATTAGCAGCAGACTTTCATGGATTTTTATACCAGGAGCCTTATTTATTCATACACACTTTTCCCGGGAAGGTTTATCACTACTTCACATGTACCACAGACATGCAAAAAGATACAGTAAAAGGATGGAGTTTCACTTCTACAAAATTAAAACCAAACAGAATAGTTAACAGTTCACGTGTTTGTAAGAGTCCAGTGAGAGGAGCTTTTCCACTCGGGAGCTGAAGTTCAGATGAGTCCAGATGGCTGAAACAAGATTTTGTGGAGTTTCTTTGGAATAAGAGATGCACAGCAAAAGGAGTAGCCAGCCTTGATAATACTTGTAGCCAGAAGACTGGTATTTCTTTTCCAGAAACAGTCTTTCAAGGAGGCTTTAAAACTTTAAGCCCTATGGCTTGGTAGAAGGCTAGATGTTATAACCTGATTTCAGCAGTAATGTTCCTTCTGATGTTACTCCTGAATTCTACATTCTGCTATCTGCTGCAAAGAAACAAGCAGGATTTTATAATAAGAAGCTTTCTAAAATCAAAAAGTTTCAGTCATGCGACGACTGACCATTAATACAAGTTGGAAAACAATCAATAATCTGTTCATATTAACCAAATAGCTTCCACCTCCCATGGTCAGAACCATCTGCATACGATAGAGGCAGATAGAGGCCCTTAGCATTTCCTTGTGCATAACCTTCATTAGCTCTCCTTTGTTGCCAAGCAGATCTAGAGTCAGCAAGTCTGAGAGCTTGTTGTCCTTGTTCCTTTGAGGTAAGTCCTGACGATGGTAGGTGTGACATTCCACAAGGATGTTGTTTAGACATGTTCATTGTAATCCACTTTTAGATGCTTCCAAAGGTTTGGCCAACTTGCAGTTCCAAACATCAGGTGACATGTGGTAGCCATCTTAAAGATCTTTTTTTAAAGAGGGCATACATCTTTTTAAAAATTTGTGATGTCCTCATGCCTCCTCAGCCTGACAATTCCAAGCACAGTTATATCTGATCAACTCTTTGCCAAAACTGTTTCAGTTGGACAAGATTTCACCAAGTAGGACATGTGTTTGGATAGATATGGAGGTCTGCATCCAATTCTAATCATCTGAATCCTAATTCACACTCCATTTTTAAAGTTGCTTAGATAGGATTTTGCAGTGATAATGACAATGAAACTAACAGCAACTTTTGGAATCCACACATGTGCACAATAACACGAAATACAGAAGTTGCTGTCAGTAAAACTATGCTTCTCTGGGAGGTGTGCTATTGAGGCAGCCTCAGACTGTAATTAATGGGAAGTCTACAAATTAATGAGAACATTCACTCTTACACTATTAGTCTCACTGTAAAAAAAACCCTGAAAAAGTTACACCTTGTTGAATGAAATGTAATTGGACTTTTAAGGGCGGACTAGTTTCATATTTGCTGTTAAACACCCCTACTGGCCCTAAAAAGGGAATTTCATATTTGTGGAATGTCAAATTTCTCCGTTATGATACAAAAACTCTCCATATTTCTAAAACACAACCTCTCTGTCTGATATTTTTAGTTTCTACCTTAATCTAATCATCATTTAATTCACTGCCTGAAAATTTGATTTAAAAGTGAAGGATATTCGGCACTATTGACATCCTGGTCAGAATTTTACATCCTGCAGTCGGGCGTTTGTGTGCCCAAACTGAATGGATGTGAAATAGCGTGATGCCGGGCAAGCGTCCCTACATCATCGCGTAATCGCACGATATTTTGCTTGGTGGGCGAGCGCGACAGTCGGAAGCATGCCCACTGACAATTAAGCGGGTAATTATGCCCATTAACGATACAATTAATAGCGATTTTACATCACCCGTCCACATTTACGGTTGGCAGATGGGGATTCTCCCAGGCGGCATTCACATTTTTGCTCAAACCTCGATCCAGGGCGAAATGAAATCTCTGTAGGGACTGATGTTTTATGAAGTATGCTTTCAGGTGCGTGATTGTGCTGCATGGGAAAATTTTGCAGCATTTTTATTGTTTCCTTTGTTCTGTGGAGGTCTGCAGCTCCCTGGGGCAGCTGTCTTCTCTCACTAGAAGCGCTCATCTGCACCCTCAGTTAGGTCAGCGCCCGCCCTCTTCATGCCCCCACCCCGGCAGTGCTGAGCATTTCTCAGCGCGTGTTTCATGTTGGCTGGCTGTTAAAAGGCCAGCCAGTGTGAAATCGTGGTCGGGGGCCAATCAGAGTCAGAGGCCCATTTCCTATCTGCTTCCTGTCCCACCAATCGCGCACGCCCGACGAACGAAAAATTCAGGCTCCTGATTTGCTATGTGTGCGATTTCTTCAATGTGATTGGCTGCTTACTTGCCTGCTGACATCTGTGCTGCTGCATACCAAGACATCCCCTTAACTTCGTGCCAGATTTAAACTGCTGCCGGGAAAGAGAAAATTCATGTTAAATCTTCATGGGCAGCTTTCGTCAAGGTCAGCAGCAAGCGCAATTGGTTTGCAAATGACTGCAAAATCCAACCAATGGGATGAGAGCTATATGCGAGAAGCCTCTCTCTCACACTATTCCACTTGCCTCCACTATCCTCAAGATTCCAGAGAGAGACCATTGCCCCAGCTGCATGGAAAAACTAACCACATGAGCCTTTGTCAGCCATGACCATTCACCCAGGAGGGTGGAGGTTTGGGGTCGCGAGTTGTCTGCTCTCCATCAGCAGTGCCCTTTGGAGGCATCTGCCTCCTTCCCACCCTACACCCCTCACTCGGACTGCAGTCATTGGTAATTGGCACAGAATGATTGGCAGCTCCACACCTTGCTAGGATCTCGATGTTATGAGACCCATGAGTCAGGAACAAACCTGCTGCCATTCAGGCTTCAGCATAGAGAGGAGAACACAACTGAGCATGGTTGACATCCAGCTGCTTCATAATTATTAGGGTGGCCCTTTAGTAGGTCACTTGTGCTGACCTTGAACTCCATCCACCCGAACAGAAACTCCACCCACTTCAAGGGATCTCATTTACTGACTAACCACGTGGTCAAGATCAGATTTGGAAAATGGTGCGACTCATCTTCCAAACTCCACCACCTTCTACCCTCGCCCTGTCACCCACCAACATCCCCCCCATTACCATTGACCAACCCAATATCACCATTCCTCTTCCCTCTGTCACCCTTGAAACTCCCCTCATATCTCCGAACCCTATCACAATCCACCTCCACATGCCTTCCTGCTCCTCAGAGCTGACACCTGTTGCAGTCTCCATGCCCACCCTGACCCTATCCCCTCCTGTTTTCCGAGCCACCTGTCTAGTCCTCCTCTGTCACCCGGACCTGCCAACCCCTCCCCCGCCCCCATGAGACTTCCATGTACCAAACTCTTATCCTGGACCTTCCACCCTACTGTATCCCCTCCCTGACTGTTCCTTCCTATTATCAATATCCTGAGTTCATCCCTCCAAGACCCCACAGTGGACACCACCGACCCTGCCCTCTAAGATACTACCAACTTCACCCTCTAAGACACTCCCAACCCCTTCCCCAGGCAGTATTTTCTCCCATTTCCGCAGACACTCTTCTCCCCCCACACCACCCTTCCCCGACACTCTTCCCTCCCCAGCTTCCCGCTTAGCCTGCGTCCCCTGTGCAACCTCCACTCCACCATATCCCCATCCCATCCAGCCTTCACCCACCTCCTGTGCCCAGCCTTGGCGCAGCTTTTGCCACCAGCACGCGATATAAGTGAAGTTATGTGAAATTTCCAAGAAGGCAAAAGCAACATCTATTGACCGCAAAGTGGTGGAAGAGATGAAGCTTGCTAAGTGCATGCCACTTATATACTGTCATAAAACTGAATGTTCTAAATTCTTGCTAGCGGGAAACTTAATTTGGAAGGCAAACTTAATTCCAGCGAGGTGGCCTTTTAATAAGCATGCACAAGATGCTAATGGATGCAAATGGGGTTCCTGACATTGTTCGTCTGGAAGCTCAACCCCCCCGCTTTAACCTGCCTTGGAAGTCAGGAGAACAAAATTCAAACAGTTTATCCTGCAACCAGGAAACAGGTTTTTTGTCTCCTATCAGATTAAATGCCTCTGCCCACCACGACTCCCAATGACACTGAAAGATTGCGCTGACAGTGACAGCAGTGTGTACCATTTACAAGATGCACTGTAGTAACTCACCAAGGCTTCTTCGACAGCCCCTCCCAAACCCATGATCTATACTATCCAGAACAATAAGGGCAGCAGATGCATGGGAACACAACCACCTGCAAGTTCCCTTTCAAGCCACACACATCCTGACTTGGAACTATATCACTATTCCTTCACTGTCGCTAGGTCAAAATCCTGGAAATCCCTTCCTCAAAACACTGTGGATGTATCAGGTGGACTACAGTTCTTCAAGAAGGCAGCTCATCACATCTTCTCAGGGACAATTGGAGATGGGCAATAAATGCCCAGCCAGTTACGCCCACATCCCATGAAAGCATAAATTAATAAAACTGAATTCTGCATCTGAAATAAACTCAAAGCACTGGTTAACTGTCTGAATGCCTGAATTTGGGTAAGTGTGGGCATTAGATGTTTACAATATATAGTGCACACTCTTGATAATAAGGATAACATGTCTCTTCCAGTATATCGCTTGACATTCAGTTGGTAGCACTCTTGCCTCTGAGTGAGAAGGTTGTGGCTTCAAGTCCCACTCCAGGACTTGAGTACAAAAATCAAGGTTGACACTCCAGTGCAGTACTGACGGAGGTGCCGTCTTTTGGATGGGATATTAAATTGAGGCCCCATCTGCTCACTCAAGTGGTCATAAAAAATTCCATGGGGCAGAATATTATGCTTGGCATGCAGGCGCGCTCCCAATATGTCTGAGCGTAAAATGATGCGCGATGATGTCAGGCGTACATCCCAAAGTCATCGCGCAGTCTTGCGGGTATTTTGTTCGGCGGGCGTGCGGCAGAGTCAGCTGTGCACCTGCTGATAATTCAAAGGCCTATTAAGACCAGTAACAATCCAATTAAATTCAAATTTACGCTGCCAGTCCAACCTACTAGTTGGCGGGCAGGTGAAAAGGTCAAGCGGCCTTTACATTTTTTAGGAAACCTCATCCACAAGCGGGATGAGGTTTCCTAAAACAAATAAACATTAAATAAAAACTTTATTTTTGAATTAAAAACATGTCCCAGCTCATGTGACAGAGTCACAGAGGGGACATGTGTTATTACATTTTTATTCTCTTCTTTATTTTTTTTACACAGCTCTTCAATCTTCCTGAAGTAGCTCCATGCCTCAGGGAGATGGAAGCACCCTTTGGTGCACATGTGCAAATTGCGCGCTAAGCCCAGCTCTTCCTCCTCCCCCTGCCCTCACAGGCAGTGCTCAACACTGCCGCTCGTGATCCACACAGGATCGGCCTTAATTGGCCTGCCCGTGTGAAATCATGGTATGGAGCTGATCGCGGACGGCAGTTGGCAGTCAGCTTCCTGACCACCCCCGCCCGCCCCCGCCAAGGGAAAAATCCTTCCCCATGACACTATTTCAAAGAAGAGCAGGAGTTCTCTTGTGTTCTGACCAATATTTCTCCCTCAATCAATCTCACTAGAAAAAAATTACCTGGCAATTTTCACATTGCTGTTTGTAGAAGCTTGCTGTATGCAAATTGGCTGCCTCATTTCCCCCATTACAACAGTGACTGCACTTCAAAGTACCCCATTGCCTGTAAAGCAGTTTGGGACATTCTGTGGTGTGAAAGGCACTATATAACTGCAAGTCTTGTTTCCTTTCTCTCTTCACACGCACTCCATGGCATTTTAGTGGGTAAGCCATTGCATGATCCCTCGTACTTAAGTGTATACAGTCTTGTTGTCTAAATCTAACTGATCTTTGCAACATGGCTGAAAATGGAGACTTTGTATTGGGATTTGTTCTGGTAGTTTTCTGGAAGGGTAGGGTATTCTGGCCTCAAGATGCAGATATATTGAAATCCCTAACAGTATATTACATGTATACACACACACACACACACACACACACACAAAAACACACACACAATCGTTTCTCAAGTTTCATATCTTAGGTAAAACTGTTGTTAGAACAGGTTTTAAGGAATTCAGAGTTCAAGAGCAAAATTAATTGCAATCTATACTCATGCTCCTTGGTATGGATAAAACCTTTCTAGAGCTTGTAAAATAGTCTTTTTCCATACCAATAAAAGGGTAACTACAGCCATTTTGACATGAGTGTTTTATAATTTAAACATTAGATTTAGAGCGCTTAGGTTTTCAACTTTGAGAACTTACATACCCATCCATTTTAAGTCATTGAGATCACAGGATGTGTGCTGTATTTTAATTAGTGGCTTAATGAATAAGTGGTTGGAAGCAAGCGAGACAGATGAAATAAGTTCCTGATAAGTTCTGCGACTGGTAGGATTCTGCATTCAGCCTCAATATCATTGGGTTAAGAATGGAAAATCAGCCAGGTTTGTGACTCCAGAAGATACTCCAGTGACTCCTGTTGCAATGACTGTATGCTAATTTTTTTTCACATTTCCAGCTTCAAATTGTAAGTACAATAACATCAGCAATATTACAATTTTATAGCAGGCTGTGGAAAGTAAAAAAGAGTTTAATCTATTTAGCATTTTTCAGACTTTTGAGGGAAAGAATATTGTACAACATAATCACAGTTACAGAAATTATCACTGGTGGCTTTAACTATGGGGCCTAGGTATGGTTAGTAATACAGAAACTTAGGCTGAAGAAATTTGAAAAGGGGTGAGCATAATAGGGGTCCCAAGTACATTGGCAGTATGCAACACTACTATTTAGCTTAGGCCCTGTTGGAACTTATCGGGGGCACAGCATGAATCCCTACTTTATCTCCTTCATCCCTCTTCATGAAGTTAAAATAGGCCCTTAAAAAAAATGAGGCGTTTATTCTGTGTAAAAAGCAATCATGATACATTCTAACTCCCCGATGCTTTGAATGTAGTAGTAATACTGCCTCCATAGCATTGTTTTTCTAGCCAAGTTTTACCAGCATAACATATCCACATTAGTGATCACATTTCTCAGGTGGGAAGGCAGAAGATCATGATCACAATTTCACATCTCACTGAATTTGGGAGAGTGGTAGGCTAGAATATAATTTGGGCTGCCACATTGATCTTGTTTCTGTCTTCACAGATGCAGTCTGACTTCCTAAGTAACTCTTTCAAGTATAAACACATTTCCATCTGTTTCAGATGAAGTTACATTGTTTCATAGTTTGCCATTGTGAGATTTGAACTCTTGATCTTGGGGTTACAAACCCAATACCATATCCACTTGGCTATTTAGGCCAAGCCTTCAAGCCTACTGCACCTGGTATTCCCAGGCAGTCTCCCATCCAAGTACTAACCAGGCCTGAGTCTGCTTAACTTCCGAGATCAGGTGTTTTTAGACTAGTATGACCGTAGGCTAAGCCTACTGCACCTGGTATTCCCAGGAAGTCTCCCATCCAAGTACTAACCAGGCTTGAGTCTGCTTAACTTCCGAGATCAGACGAGATCGGGCGTTTTCAGACTAGTATGGCCGTAGGCAAGCCTACTGCACCTGGTATTCCCAGGCAGTCTCCCATCCAAGTACTAACCAGGCCTGCGTCTGCTTAGCTTCCGAGATCAGGCATTTTCAGACTAATATGGCCACATTGATGTTGCTGCTCTTTCACATTCAGAGGATAATAGGCTGGAAACTTGGTTATTCATTCTAAGTATATCAGATTAATGATGAATACACTTTCTATTAACAAAGGCATACCAGCAAGGAAGTTGCATTTGGATGTGGTATAAGAACCCTATATTTTTGTACTGGTACCATTTTCTTTATGGAAGGAAGGCAAATATGATTTCTCACAAAAGCCTTAATTTTTGAGATTTCTTTCTATTCAGCTGAGCACATCAACAAAGAATTTCCATTGGATAGTTTTTTGTGTTACCGGGCCCAGTGAGATACCTGAAAGTAATCCCAGGAGACCTGCCAAGTAATGCAAAATTTCTCTTTGATTGAGGTTAATGACCCCACTGATGACCATTTTAAGGGTCCACTACTATATAGCTTTCCAGGTATTTGATCAGGGCTGTCATGTTCCTAATTAGATGTCACTCCCTTAAATGGTGAATAAGAATAATAAGGACATTTATTATGATGCCTACATGTGTACTGTCCTGATTGGTTTTACAATTATAAAATGCGTAAGTGTTTCCATTAGTATTGCTATAGCTTTAGTAGAGCAAGTTTCCATGGAAATGAATAGAGAAGAAGTTGAACAACAGAACACCTAAACATTAGTAAATATTTTGCTGGTGCACTCAGGATAAGTGAATTTATTCATGATAAGACATATTTTGCTCAGGTACAAAGGAAAGCTTTGTTTACCCTATATTTTCCATCCCCTCCTCTCCATAAAGAAATCCAGTAGGAATCTAAATGTTTGGACTTATGGGAGGAGGGAATGTAGGTAACCAGGTGAAGGGAGAATATAGAAATGCAAAATAGGGCAGTTCCCCCAACCTCCCCTATCCCCACCACTACCCGTACTCCCACCATAGCTAATAGCTGTGTGCATGTAAAATCATACAGCATTGATATTATCCATGTGCACTTGCATTTTGTTTTGTGTTAAACATGTACTAATCTCATTTCGGTAGCAGCCTATAGAATGTCATATTTTGCAAAATGGAGGTTATTTTTCCAACAACAGCAACGGTGCATTACCTGAAGGAGAGCTATTTACATACATTTCTCCCACAGGTAAGAGTTAAAATGACTTCTGTGGGTTACAGGTCTGTGTGCTCAATCTTTTTTACCTCAATTTATTGTTAAATTTGCCTCATTTGGTGTGTAGAATCAATAAGGAAAATTGCACAATTCCTTCGATAGAAAATTGGGAGTCATTTGTGTTTGCTTTTTGCAGCATTTTTTTGCCCTTGCATTCTTTAAGGGAAAATTGGAACATCTTTGTACATACATTTAATGAAGAAGGCTACAGTATTTTTCATACCAAGGTTATAGTGTTCCCTTGACTAAGAGAATAAATCCTGAAACCTGCAATTTATTTTGTACTGCAAGCTATAACTGAACCTTGAGAAACATTTTCAGTACTTCTCCACTCTTTCCATTTTCAATATAGTTGCTTGAGTGCTTGTCAATGGTGCATGTAGTTCACTAAAGTGGCTATTTCCTTATAATCCACTGAGTCCAGTTACAATGTTTGTTCAGGTATTAAGGAAGAATTGTCATTTATACTGAAACCCCTAATTACCCAATTTGTTATATAAATTGTAACTTTTCCCGTTTTGTGTTGATGACAGAATCATTTAGAGGACATTTGAAGTGCAGATGCTGAAAAAAATTGATTCCATACTCTTACCCTTTCGTTGAGTTTCTTAATAGTCCCTAGAGTGAAAGCAAGACAAGTTCATTGCAGGTTTCCGCAAAAGTTATTTTTTACCATCTGCTTGTATGAGGATGTAGTTGTGTACGTTAAAGCAGCACAGTCGAGCACCCTTCGGGGCTGACTCTGCCTTGCTGCTTCCCTCTACTTGGAGCCAATCACAATATGTCAGGAACCTTGGACATTTCCTATTCCAACACCCCTAATAATTCTTTTCCTCAGCTGTCGAGGGCTGTTTTTGTTAGGAAGTTAACAATGAGTGGGTCGAGGCTGGCCTGGAATCTGCCCTGTTTAAGAGAATAAACGGCCCCTCCCCCATACACCTTTGTAACACTGATATGTGGAGGTCACATCCACCAAATCACACATTTGTGACCCCGCCATGAAACACCATGACATAGCTCTTATTATAAGGCCCTGTGTCTGTTTCAATTCCAATGCTCACCTTGTTGATATATTCTTAGCAGAAGGTATATGCCTACACTACATGTTTGGATTTCAGTAATTAACTGTGAACAAGCAAAAATGTAAACTGATCACACAACAGCCCTTATCCTCTGGGTGTTGTGCAATAAGAGTTGTTTTGATTTTTCAAAGTGCTTGGCATTTGCTTAAAAAAAACGCACTTATCGCAGCACTGGCTGCTGACAGCTGTATGAAACTAGAGCATAAAAGCTCGTTTATGTCTTTAATGACCCACATAATGATGGAGCAAGTAAGTTATTCACAGTAACATACCATGGAATAATCTGAATACCCTAATGTATGGTGCCGGTAGATTAAGAAACATCTGTTCTTACCTTGAAAATAATGTGTTCTTAGTAGCTCTTTGGTTACACTTACTGCAGTTGGGAAGTTTTAATCCAATCAAAGGGAACAATGCTTTGAACTGGATTTACATAACTGAGAAGTGATGCATTTTAACTCCTAACGACTAGCAATGAGAGTCAGTTCAGATTGAAATGCAATTTTAAAACAAAACAAATACTTATTGTGATTTTTAAAAAAGATGATTTCACAGAGCTTTCCACAGAAATGTTAACTATTCCATCCTGTAACTCAGGGCTGGGGAACCTACAGCCCATGGACCAGATCCAGCCCATTGCTCAATTTCTTCCAGCCCACAGCAAGATTTCTAAAAATATGGACCTATGACAGTAGCGCCTTCAAAGTAGCATTTATCATCATTACGATTTTGCTTTTGATAAAAGCGTCAGCTAAATTACTGTCATAATATTTAACATTACAATATCCAAATTCAGCCATCGCATTAAAACAGTGGGTGAGTTGAACGTTTCTGTATCCTCTCCAAAAAACCTAAGGAGAGAATTTTACCCCCGTCAGGGGGGTTGTGCCGGGGCGGGTGCAGGCGGGTGTGGACCCAATTAGTGCTGCCATTTTACGTGGGCGGGCCAATTAAGGCCCGCCCAGCATGACACGCACCCAAAAGCACTGTGCGCTCCCTGTGTGGGCGGCGGGGGGGGTGTGTTCCAGAATCGGGAGTGCCTCAGGGAGATAAGTTTTAAAAATTTTAATGAAAAAAATTTAAGACATGCACCCTCATGTGACAGTGTCACATGAGCTGGGACATATCAATGAACTTTAATGAAAAAATTTATTTAATTTATAAACCCTTCATGAAACCTCATCCTGCCCGTGGATGAAAAATGTGAAGGCCGCCTGGGCTCTTCACCTGCCCACCAACCTTAAGGTTGGACAGGCAGCTCTCTCAATAGGCTTAATTAGTTGATTAATAGCCTTAATAGGCCTTTGACAGTTCGGCGGGCGCACAGCCGACCTGAAAATCTAAGTGATGCGCAGGGACATCGGGGCGCTCGCCCAACGACACCCCGCGTCATTTTACGCCTAGGCGAGTGGGCCCCGCCCCCGCTCGCCGAGCTGAACATTCTCCCCTAAATTAAGTTAATTTTTATGTGTGTGTGGCCTGTGACTGATTTTGTCTATGTGCAGATGGCCGGTGATAAGATAAAGGTTCTCTGCCCCTGCTGTAACTGAATAAAGTGGTAAGAATATTTGTTTCTTTATAAGTTTCCTGTCATGAAGACTTATTAATAAACTTACTGGATGTGTAGCTGTGCATCTGTACATTAGTACTACTTAGCATTTCACAGATTGCAAGAGTGATTTCTAATTCTGGGACAGATTTTGACAAAGATGCAAACAGTTTGAATTTTGAGGATTTGAACTATGCTCAATTTTCCTCCACTTCATTCCTTTTTTTTTATTTATGGATTTTCTTTGCTCCCATTTCAGGAATAACTAAGACTAGGCCATTGTATGACAGCAAACAAGCACTAATTAAAGAATCAGGTCAGGTAAGTGATTTTGAAAGCAGTGCTGAGATCAGGAAGCACATAAAGGGAAGTCTGAGAGTAGAAATTTGAGGAGAAAGTTGCAAGTGAAAGTGTGTAAGGGGAGGGTTGAGAACGGGCAATACATGGGGAGAAGGCTGACAGTGGGCATCAGTCGAGAAAAGTGCAGAAATGTGTAAAGGGACATTTGAGAAGGAAGGTTGAAACTGGAAACCTCAAGGTAAAGAGGAAATGTGTCATGGGGATACTTAAAGTGAGGAATGTGTACAGGTTGTGAGCAGAAAATGTGTAAAGGGAGGATCAAGAGTGGAAATGCTTATAGTGAATGCTAGGAGAGAAAAACGCGTGGGGCAAAGGCCGAGAGTGGGGTATGTCTCGTGGAAGACTGAGAGTGGGAAATATTGAAGGGAAGCCTGAGAGTGTAAATGCAGAGGAAATTTGAGTGTACACAACATGGGCAGAATTTTCTGATGGCGGGGGCGGGGGTGGAATGGGAGCGGGCATGGATCTGATCGCCACTCGTGATCAGGACCATGCCGCTATATTATTTGGGTGGGTCAATTAAGGCCCGCCAGTGTACTTTATGATACCCGTGCATAGCGGGAGTGGGCGGGTGCGCTCAGCCTACCGGGCCCAATGGCGACCCAGTGGCCGGTATAAAGGAAGGCGCCTGGCAGCCTTTAAAGGCTGCTCACAATGGCTGGGTGAAGGGCTCTGCAGAGGGGCAATGGGGGTTATGTAAGTCTGGAGGGTAGGTCATTCGGGGCAGACCAATCCGGAGAATACGCCATTGGGGCAGGCCAGGCCAGAGGGTGGGGCGGAGGGCCAGTGTGCCCCTCGTTTTCCCGATGATTGCCTTGCTGCCCTCCTGGAGGAGGTGGCAGCACGGCGGGAGGTACTTGTTTCCCAGGATGGGAGGAGGAGGACCCCCCCCGCCCCCCCCCCCCACATGATGAAACGTGCCTGGGAAGAGGTGGCAGGGGTGGTGAGCTCCCGCGACGTGCTGCGGCACACCTGGATCCAGTGTCGCAAGCGCTTCAACGACTTATTACGCTCTGAAAGGGTGAGGACAATTTTGGCATTGGTCACTTAACCCAGCAAGTCGGCTTTCCCCGCTGCTGACCCTGCCCCCCAAGACTGAGCATAGTGACTGCATTGAATCATTGACAGCATGTGTCCTTCGCTGGGTGGGCCAGCAGGTATTGCCCATGCCGAGGTCAGCCTGAGGGAGGTGAAGAGTTTAGTTTTGCCCCTGCAGCATGTGGTACACTGAGACCCACATGACTGGTTTGGGGACAACCTGGAGGAGCTGCACCTGGGCGCTGTGATTGAACTGCAGGATGTGTCCAAGTCAGGGTGATGACATGCTGGGAGGGGAGCTTCAAGGTGCCGTGCGAACGAACCAACTGCTGCTCCCTGCGCTCCATGTGCTTGTGCCTCTTTGCTGTGGAAGGATATACTGTGCGGTGCCTAATGTGATGTAGGCAGCATGTGGCTGGGTGGTGGAGTGGGGAACAGGACTAGCGTCTTTGTGTGAGTGTTCGGCAGCAGCAGAGTGAGGAGGCACTGGAGCCCTGACATGTCCCACTCTGGTTGGGGTGGGCCGTGCGTGAAGACAGTCCAGGTATAATTTGCACAAATCAATGCTCTTCTCTCGTTTTCAGGAGAAGAATGCTCATAACGCAGCAGAGTGTGTGAGGACTGGCGGTGGCCAGGCACAGTTAGCCATTCTCAGCCAGTTTGAGCAGGAGGCTCTGGATTTGGAGAGATGCCAAATGCCCAGGTCCACTGGGGTCAGTGAGGTTCGGGTGCCACGGCCAGGTATGTTTGCCCAGTAGTGAGGTCAGGATTGTTCTCCCAACAGCCATAGCAGTGCTGAATGTTCAGTGATTTAATTTTGCGATATGGCTTTACCATTGCTAATGGAAGGATGGGCGCATAATGATCCGAGGGACAGGGATGCACATTGACATTGTCTTCACATTAACTAATCCAATGTCCTAGTTCTTCTTTCAGCATCAGCAGAGCAGGGCCAGGAGGAGGAGCAGCAGAGCCCCCTCTCACACTTAAGGGGCTTGAAGTCTCACCAGCGTCACACCATCTCTGCCAGGCAAGCACCAGCGCTGATACTAGCACCTCGGTGGGAGTTATAACATCGGCTAGCGTCCTGGGGCAACAGCAGTGAGGCCCTTCACAGTCGCTGGAGGAGCTGGCAGAGACAGAGAGTGCCCATGGCGCCAGCAGTTGGAGGACTGCAGGGGATCAGGCACATGCTCAGTCGGTGTCTGATAATGTGCCTCTGGAGTCGTCCGCTACGCCACAGGGGCATGAAATGCGGCCGGGTGTGCGGGCGCTTGTAGGGGTGATACATGAGGCTATGCTTGGCTTGGTCTCTGTGGTGGAGGAGTCTACGCAGATGATCGTCGAAACAATGAGCCACATGTCCCAGCGCCATGCGTCCTCCATGGAGAGAATGGCGACTCTCATGGAGAGCCTGCCCCATCAGGGCGTCCTGGGGATGTGTTCTGACCAATAAGCCCTCACATTGGCATTGACCTCATCTGGTCAGTGCCAGTGTGGGAGATGGTCTGGGCACTAAGTTTTCCAACTCGGTGCCCATCCATCCACGGCGAGCAGGGAGGTCCAAAGCGACCTCACATCAGAGACAGAGACAGACATTGCCTGTCCTCTGCAGGCACCTCTCAGGGCGCTCTGAGTGAGAGTGGCAGCTCCTCCGCCCTTCTCCCACTGACCGTGGTGGGGCAGCGATGACTGGGGAGATGCCAGCTGTGGAACTGGCAGATCTCTCCCAGGCAGGGCCAGCACAGGCTCCATCGGCCAGAAGACGACCGCCAAGGTTATCGAGGCCAACAGGACAGCAGAGTCAGCAGGCTGTCTCAGATGCCAGTGCCACCGAGGGGACAGCATCAAGATGTAGCACCCGGAAATGTAAACATAAGGCACCTTAGGCACACCACGGGTTTATCACTGATGCTTTTGTGTTGACCCATAATGAGGTCCTTATCATTTGCTTTGAATTGGAACAACCTTGTCATTTTGTTTTATTAAGTTTCTTTGCCTGTGATATTAAATTCAGACATGTGACCATGGCTGAGGGTGCCTCTTTTCTTCTGCATGTGGATGGTTTCCAAAAATATTAGGAGTGCTTTGTAGGACATTCAGCTTTATTAACAAGGCCCTTAGTTACTGTTGGTAACCTGGCAGATTTGGCACTTAGGTATTGAGTATGGAGCCTACAGCCCAGGCTTGTCCTGGAGGTCCATCTGTGGTGTGCTGGCTGAAGGTTCATTGGATTAAATCCTCTCAGGTGTCCCTGCCTCCCTGGAGTATGCCCGGGTCGATGTCTACCCCCTCAGCATTTCCCTGTGTGTGCTCATCCTCAGACTCATTGCTGGACTCATCATGTGCAGCCACAGCCACTGCATCGACATCTTCATCGTCCACTGCATCCCCCCTTTCCAGCGCAAGATTGTGGAGAGCGCAGCATGCAACCACTATCACCGACAAACAATCTGGGGGTACTGGAGTGCGCCCCCTGAACGGTCCAGGCATTGGAAGCGCATCTTGAGAAGACGATGGCTCTCTCCATCATAGCCCTTGTGGTGCCGTGGCTCCTATTGTATCGCTGCTCAGCTTCTGTTCTTGGATGGTGGAGAGGCATCACGAGCCACCTTCTGAGGGGATAGCCCTTGTCACCCAGCAGCCACCCATCCAGCCAGGCTGGAGCACTGAAGAGCCCGGCACCTGGGAGTGTCTGAGGATGTAGGCGTCATGGGAGCTGCCTGGGTACCTTGCACAGACTTGTAGAATCAGCATCCTGTGATCACACACTATCTGCACGTTCATGGAGTGAAAGCCCTTCCTGTTGACAAAGGCACCGGGCTCACCTGCTGGCACCTTGATGTGCACATGTGCACAGTCTATTGCACCCTGGACACGGGGAAAGGCAGCAATGGCTGCGAAGCCTCTGGCTCGCTGTGTCCGGCTTGCCTGGTCCCAACGGTAATGGATGAAGGTCAATGCATGCCTAAACAGAGCGTCTTGACACAAGTGTGGACAGCTAATTGAGAGACACCACAAAGATCACCCACCGATCCATGGAAGGAGCCAGAAGCATAGAGGTTGTGGGCAGCTTTGACCTTTAGAGCCACTGGCATGGGGTGTCCACCCACATAGTTAGCGGAGATCTCAGGTCCAATCATCTGACAGATATAATTGACTGTCTCCTTTGAGAGATGGAGCCGCCTTCGACACTGCACCTCAGACATATTGAGATAGCTGCTTCACCGCCTGTTTACCCTGGCAGCAGGATAGTGGCTTCTTCTGCGGCCCCTTCCACCTTGGTCTACCTATTAGCCCTGCGCCCCTTGTGCCTGCGCCTGCCCTCCCAAAGGTGGCTCCTGGCCTCTTCCCCCTTCTATCCCTCCCTTCCTCCTGAGAGGAGGTGCCTCCAGTGGAGAGTTCAGCTCTCATTCCCAGGCTAAGGGAAAGCTTCTTGAAACCTGCAGCCCCAAAAATGATTCCTCACTGCAGAGTGCTGACCTGAGGGTTAAGAGCCCAGACAAAGCAGCTGGTATGCATTTTGAAGTATTGCAGATCACACAGGCAAGTTTCAAAAACTTTGAAACCTCAATATTTGACAGTGCACACTCGCGGCCCCACTGAGCCCTCTTATCCCACCTGTGGTTAAGGTTTACACAAATGTGTCCTCCCTGCCTGCCCTTTGCGCCTGTGTGCCGACCTGAAGATTGCACGGGTGCTGAAAAATCACCTTTGATTGGTGAGTCAAGGGCCTTAAGTTGCCCATTAATTAATGGCGGGCCCGCAACGGGGATCATCGCACATGCGCCCGCCCAACGAAATATTGCGATGGCGCGCAGTGACATCGGGACGCTCGCCCAACGTCACCGCGTGCCATTGTGCGCAGACGTGCAGGGCCTGCCCTCGCATGCCAACCGGAAATTTCTGCCCCATGTCTACAGAATACCCTGTATACAAAAGTGAGTCAAATGTTTGGGGTGAGAGACAAGAGTGGGAAATATGCAGAGGAAATTTGAGTATGTCACACATTTCAAGGGAAGGCTGACAGCAGACAATATGTTGAGAGAAGATAGATGGCAGAAATGCATGACAAGAAGGCTGAGAATAGAAATGTGCAGAAGCAAAGCCAAAAGTGGGAATTCTGTAAGAGGTAAAGTTAAGAAAGAGAATCTGTAGGAGAAAGACTCAGATGGGGAAATATGTAAAAGAAAAACAGAAATTAGGCAAGAAATTTTGAAAAAATTTAGAATGGATATGTGCAGAGGGAAAACTGAAAGCAAAAACGGCAGAGAGGAGATGTTGAGTGTGAGCATATGCAAAGCAATGGCCACAAGTGACGGAGACATAAGAGTCTTCTGCCTGTGCCCCTGCAAGTTCATCCCCCACATCAAGAGGGTGTATCTGAAGGAGTTCCTGGCCTTCACCACAAATTTCAGCCCATAAAACCCTTGAAAGGCTTCCATGGAACTTGGATCTTCCAAGAATTGGTATGCATCTCCTTTGAGGCCTTCTGAGATGTTGGAAAGCATTACTAAGCTATGGTAATCAGTCAGGGAAGAGTAGATCCTTCAATTGGCTTGGGGTTAGTGGGGTTGGGGGGACCTTAGGCACAGCAGACCTGGGTTTCAGCTCCTTACACAAGTAGATCAGGAAAGAGTTAATGTTTCAAGTCGATGATGACTCTTTATCAGAACCCTGAGCAGGTGTCACTACTGAAGGCCTTGCAGAAGCTGGTGGTACACTCTAGGTACGTAAATGACCCTATACCCAGGATGTGGGTTAGCGTTCACAGCCTATGGGCAGGTTGAGCAGGAATTTCACTCCATTGCATTTATGCTAACGAAGTACAACCTCAGGAATTTTGGGCCAATATTTTAACATATGGGATATTTTCATGTAAATGCCACAAAACTGAATTTAATTAAGAAAGTGCTTTTATGAAATACTGAGTCATTCTTCACCAAGTTCATTCACTGTTTACATAATTTCTCAACTAATTGGTTAACTGCTATAAAATGTTATTTTTGTATGAATTACTTTATGCTAACAGTCTTTGGCTCTGTTTATAAAGGGCAGAATTTTCCCCCCATTGGGGGGAAGTTTAGGAGTGGGCGCATGGAGGTGCATCTCCAATCAGTGCCCCTGATTGGGGGCTCGCCGCCATTTTACGTGGGCGTGACATCCGAAAGGAAGCGCTATGCGGCCCCTGTGTGGGCGGGTTGGGTGGGGGAGCGGAACCCCTAAACCAAGAGTGCACTCATCTCCCTGAGGCTAAGTGCTGCCTCAGGGAGATTGGCGCCAAATTTAAAAATTTTAACAATAGAAAGAAAAATCCCCCTGACTTGTCCCCTCATGTGACACCGTCATGCGAGTTGGAACATGTCCATCACTTTCAGTAACACTTTTATTTAAATTTAAAAACCTACATGAAACCTCATCCCACCCGTGGATAAGGTTTCATGCTTTTTCCAATACTCGCCAGGGCTCCCGGCCTGCCCACCAACCTTAAGGTTGGACGGGCAGGTCCATTAAGTACTTTAATTACTTTGTCAATGGCCTCAATTGGCTATTGACAGGTCGGCGGGTGCACATCTGATTCAGCTGAGCCCCCACACACCTGAAAATTAAAATGAGGCGGGGTGACGTTAGGAGTTCCGCCCGATGTCATTCCGAGTCATTTTACTTGTAGACGAGCCAGCCCCATCCCCTGTTCGCCGACTGGGAAATCCTGGCCAATGTGTGAGTAAAGCTTCTGCATCTCATGCTTCCTTAAATTATCAAGTTTTTACAATGGCAAAATATTGCCAAAGGTAAGCTCTAAAATTAATCTGAAGGCAGAATTTCAGATATTGACCTGGAGCTGGGCAGCGGGAGTTGGGAAAATTTCCAGTTCATTCTGCCTACATTGGGAGTAGGTGCCTGCAAAGGTGGGATTTCATTGCTGAGGGTGTGAGAGGTGTGTGGGTTGGAGTCGGTCCAGCCGACCCAGGAAGAGGTTTAGAGGCAGCCACAGGGGCTGCCAGGTGCGGAGGTAGGCTGTTTAAAAGGCCTGCCTCAGACTTAGTCCTAGTTAAAATATAAAATAGGCCCTCCAGCCCTCACCATCCAAACACTCCACATGCCCCATCCATGCCACCTCATGCCCCCCACCCACTCCTATGGCCCCGCATGCCCCCTGTGCCAAGCTCTGCCCTTCCACCCACCCCATGGCCACCATGTCCCTCATGCCAAGCTATGATGCTTCCATGCCCATTGACTATTGTCTAGAACTAATGAATCCCATAGTAACAGTAGGATGTGTTAATAAAAAAACTTTAAAAAAAACATTCATCATTTTCTCCTATGTTGAAAAAAATTCATTTCACTAAAAGCTAATAAAAGTGTCAATCAACCCTTTCAAGCATCAGTAACAAAAATCACAAATCCTTGAAACCATTTAATCTTATGTAAATAAACATTGTGAAATTGACAGCTGAGATCAGAGATGCTGAGCTGTCAGTCAAACAATGTTTTCTCTGGGGCACAGGTGTTCTACTATTCTAATGGTTGTCTGGGCTCTCAGCCAAGTTTCATTATGTATGCTTGGCTGAGAGCCCAGACAATCATTAAAAAGCAAAGAACAAAGAAAAGTAAAGCACAGGACCAGGCCGTTCGGCCCTCCAACCCTGTGCCGATCATATTGCCTGTCAATCTAAAACATTTTGTACTTCCGGGGTCCGTATCCCTCTATTCCCATCCTATTCATGTATTTGTCAAGCTGCACTTAAACACCACTATCGTACCTGCTTCCACCACCTCCTCTGGCAGCAAATTCCGGACACTCACTACCCTCTGTGTAAAATACTTGCCCCGCACATCTCCTCTAAAGTTTTCTCTTCTCACTTTAAATCTATTTCCCCTAGTAATTTACTCTTCCACCCTGGGGAAAAGCTTTTGACTATCTATTCTGTCCATGCCACTCATAATTTTGTAAACTTCTATCAAGTCGCCCCTCAATCTCCATCACTCTAGTGAGAACAATCTGAGTTTCTCCAACATCTCCTCATAGCTAATAACTCCAGACAAGGCAGCATCCAGGTAAACCTCCTCTGCACCCTCTCAAACGCCTCCATATCCTTCTGATAATTTGGCAACCAGAATTGCACGCAATATTCCAAGTGTGGCCTAACCAAGGTTCTATACAGCTGCAGCATGACTTCCCAGCTTTTATACTCAATACCTCTGCCGATGAAGGCAAGCATGCCATATGCCTTCCCTAGCTACCTTATCCACCAATGTTGCCACTTTCAGTGACCTGTGGACCTGTACACCCAGATCCCTCTGCCCGTCGATGCATTTAAGGGTTCTACCATTTACTGTATAATTCCTACCTGTATTAGACCTTCCAAATTGCATCACCTTGCATTTGTCTGGATTAAGCTCCATCTGCCATTTCTCTGCCCAAGTCTCCAACCGATCTATATCCCGTTATATCCTTTAAGAATCCTCTTCACTATCTGCAACTCCTCCAACTTTAGTGTAGTCTGCAAACATACTAATTAGCCCAGTTACATTTTCCTCCAAATCATTGACGTATACTACAAACAGCAAAGGTCCCAGCAGAACACCACTAGTCACAGCTCTCCATTCAGAAAAGCACCCTTCCACTGCTACTTTCTATCTTCTATGACCAAGCCAATTCTGAATCAGTCTTGCCAGCTCACCTCTGATCCCGTGCAACTTTACCTTCTGTGCCAGTCTGCCATGAGGGACCTTGTCAAAGGCCTTACTGAGATACATGTAGATAACATCCACTGTCCTTCCATCATCGATCATCTTTGTCACTTCCTCGAAAATCTCGATCAAGTTAGTGAGACACAACCTCCCCTTCACAAAACCATGATTCCTCTCACTAATACGCCCATTTGCTTCGAAATGGTAGTAAATCCTGTCATTGAAGAATCTTCTCCAATAATTTCCCTACCACTGATGTAAGGCTCACCAGCCTGTAATTTCCTAGATTATCCCTGCTACCCTTCTTAAACAATGGAACAATACTGGCCATTTTCCAGTCCTCTGGGACCTCACCCGTGACCAGTGAGGATACAAAGATTTCTGTCAAGGTCCCAGCAATCTCCTCCCTTGCCCCCCTCAGTACTCTGGGGTAGAACCCATCTGGCCCTGGGGACTTATCCACCTTCAAGATGCCTAACACCTCTTTTTTGATCCAGGCTATCTACACACTCTTCCCTAGACAAATCGACCGCTAAGTCCTTCTCTTTGGTGAATACTGATGAGAAGTACTCATTTAGTATCTTTCCCATTTCTTCTGGCTCCACACACGGATTCCCACCTTTGTCCCTGAGCGGGCCTACCCTTTTCCTGGCTACCCTCTTGCTTTTTACATATGTATAAAAAGTTTTGGGATTTTCCTTAATCCTGGTTGCCAATGTCTTTTCATGATCCCTTTTAGCCCTCCTGACTCCTTGCTTAAGTTTCTTCCTACTTTTTTTATATTCTCCATGGGCTTCATCTGTTCACAGCCTTCTAGCCCTTACAAATGCTTCCCTTTTCTTTTTGACTAATCTCACAATATCCTTTGTTATCCAAGGTTCCTGAAACTTGCCATTCTTATCCTTCATCCTGGCAGGAACATGCCAGTCCTGAATTCTTATCAACTGACATTTGAAAGCCACCCACATGTCAATTGTTGATTTGCCCTCAAACATCCGCCTCCAGTCTAGATTCCTGCCTAATATTGTTATAATTAGCCTTCCCCCAATTAAACACCTTAACCCAAGGACTCCTGTTATCCTTATCCACCAGTACCTTGAAACTTACTGAATTATGGTCACTTTTCCCGAAATGCTCCCCTACTGAAACTTCAACCACCTGGCTGGGTTCATTCCTTAATACCAGGTCCAGTATTGCCCCTTCCCTAGTTGGACTATCTACATATTCTCTCAGGAAGCCCTCCTGGATGCACCTTACAAATTCTGCACCATCCAAACCTCTAGCACTAAGTGATTCCCAGTCAAAATAGGGAAAGTTAAAATCACCCACCACAACAACTCTATTGCTTTTATATCTTTCCAAAATCTGCCTACATAACAGTTCCTAAATCTCCCGCCAGCAATTGGGAGGCCTATAGCAAACCCCAAACATTGTGACTGCACCCTTCCTATTCCGGAGCTCCACCCATATTGCCTCGCTGCATGAGCGCTCCGGGGTGTCCTCCTGTCGTACAGCTGTGATATTCCCCTTAATCAGCAGTGCAACTCCCCTGCCTCTTCTACATCCCTCTCTATCCTGCCTGAAACATCTAAATCCTGGAACGTTTATCTGTCAATCCTGTCCATCCTTCAACCAAGTCTCTGTAATAGCAATAACATCATTGTCCCAAGTAATAATCCAAGCTCTAAGCTCATCTGCCTTTCCTGTTATACTTCTCGCATTGAAACAAATGCATTTCAGACCCCCAGTCACAATGTGTTCAGTAATTTCTCCCTGCCTGCCCTTCCTCTTAGTCCTACTGGCCATATTCACTAGTTCCCAGTCATTTATTTCACCTGCTGACCTATTGCTCTGGTTCCCACCCCCCTGCCATACTAGTTTAAATCCTCTAGCAAACACTAGCAAACCTCGCAGCCAGGATATTGGTGCCCCTCCAGCTTAGATGCAACCTGTCCTTCTTGTACAGGTCCCACCTGCCCTGGAAGAGATCCCAATGATCCAGATATTGGAAACCCTCCCTTCTACACCATCTGTTTAGCCAAGTGTTCAGCTGCATTATCTTCCTATTTCTAGCCTCACTGGCACGTGGCACAGGGAGTAATCGTGAGATTACAACCCTAGAGGTCCTGTATTTTTAACTTTCTGCCTAACTCCCTGAACTCCTGCTGCAGGACCTCATCAATCTTCCTGCCTATGTCGTTAGTACCAATGTGTACCACGACCTCTGCTGTTCTCCCTCCCCCTTCAGAATGTCCCGTACCCGATCAGAGACATCCTGGACCCTGGCACCAGGGAGGCAACATGCCATCTTGGTGTCTCTTTCACGACCACAGAAGCACCTATCTGAGCCCCTGACTATTGAGTCCCCTATGACAATTGCTCTTCTGTGCTTTGACCCCCCCTGCAGAACAACAGAGCCAGCCGTGGTGCCACTGCACTAGCTACTGCTGTTGTTTTCCCCTGATAGGCCATCTCCCCCAACAGTATCCAAAACGGTATACCTGTTAGAGAGGGGGACAGCCACAGAGGATTTCTGCACTGACTGCCTGCCCCTTCTAGCGGTCACCCATCTATCTGTCTGTACCTTGGGTGTGACCACGTCTGCTAAAATACTAATGAGTGGGTAGAAAGGCAGAGCTTGGCATGGGGGAATGAGGAGGACCTTTTGAACTTAACTTTTAATCATGCAGAATAGGGTTTGTGACTTCTCTGAGATGCCAAGAACCATAACTCTTTAAAAACCTGGTCCGACTCCATGAAAGCTGTAGAAGAGTAGGACATGCTTATTTCCACAATGGAGCCAGCCAGCTCCAGAGTGTCAGATGTGGGCTTTTGACAGGAACCAGCCTGCACCCTTAAAGGGCACTCCTGAAAATCAGACGGCCTGGTAATGGGGTCGGGAATCCTGGAATTGGGACCTGCCTGCCATTTTTAAAGGGCTCCTGAGTCATTCCAGCTCAGTGAAAATCAAGGCCATGATGTCCAAATATGGAAAATATTGCAAACTAATGCCACCTTGTTAAGAAGACTTCCGTAAACATTAAAATTGTTAACTAGAAATGCAACCAAACAAATAAGAATGTGCCTGAATTTTCTTCTTCCATATGTGGAAGTGAATATAGTCTAGAAATTACTGTTGGCAGGATTAGTGCAGAAACTCTTAACACCATCATATGACATTCCTCAGATTGCTCCTCTAATGCAAACAGTAACAACTTTTTATTGCTAAACTGACAGACAACAGAATGTCATACAGTCCCATTAAGCATTTTACTGTTTACATCTCCAACAATAATGATTAAGTTTGCGCAACCAGCTTCCAGCCATATAATGGAAGGAATGTATCTAGGTAGGCATGATTGGAAGTGCTAGTTTGTAAATATTCAAACTTCAGAGGCTCTGCAGGTATACAGAAATTCCCACAACCCGCTCATTAGTTTGCCAATTATCCCTGGAGCCAATCAACAATTTGAAATGTTTTTAATTTAGAGTCTTATTTATTCTGTCAGCGATAGGGCTGACATTGCTGGCAAAGTACAAGATTCCATGGGATCCAAGGCAATTTGGCAAATTGGATCCAGAATTGGCTGAGTGGCAGGGAGCAAAGGGTGATGGTCGAAGGGTGCTTTTGTGACTGGATGCCTGTGGGGTTCCACAGGGATCAGTGTTGTGTCCCTTGCTGTCTGTGGTACATATAAACGATTTAGACTTGAATGTAGGAGAGTTGATCAGTAAGTTCGCGGATGACACGAAAATTGGTGGGGTGGTAAATAGTGAGGAGCATAGCCTTAGATTAGATGAGGATATAGATGGGCTGGTCAGATGGGCTGATCAGTGGCAAATGGAATTTAATCCGGATAAGTGTAAGGTGATGCACTTGGGCCGGACAAACAAGGCATGGGAATACACGGTGAACAGTAGGACTCTGGGAAGTACCAAGGATCAGAGGGACATTGGTGTGCATGTCCACTGGGCCCTTAAGGTAGCAGGACAGGTAGATAAGATGGTTAAGAAGGCATATAGGAGACTTGCCTTTATTAACCGAGGCATAGAACGTAAGAGCAGGGAGGTTATGCTGGAACTGTATAAAACGCTGGTTAGGCCACAGCTAGAGTATTGCAGGCAGTTCTGGAATGTGCATTATAGGAAGGATGTGATTGCACCAGAGAGAGTGCAGAGAATGTTGCCTGGGCTGGAGAGCTTTAGTTATGAGGAGACATTTGATAGACTGGGGTTGTTTTCCCTGGAGCAGAGGAGATTGAGGAGGGACATGGGTGAGGTGTTTAAAATGATGAGGGGCATAGATAGGGTAGACAGGAAGGAACTTTTCCCCTTGGTGGAGGAATCAATGACCAGGGGGCATCGATTTAAGGTAAGGAGCAGGAGGTTTAGAGGGGACGTGAGGAAGAATTTTTTTCACCCAGAAGGTGGTGGGAATCTGAAACTCACTGCCTGAAAGAGTGATAGAGGCAGAAACCTTTATAACATTTAAGAAGTATTTGGATGTGCACTTGCAATGCCATGGCATACAAGGCTATGGGCCTAGTGCTGGAAAATAGGATTAGAATAATTATGTACTAGTTTGACTGGAGTAGGCTTGATGGGCCGAAGGGCCTTCTTCTGTGCTGTAGACCTCTATGATTCTATGACTCTATTCCAAGAAAATTATGAGTTAGGAAATACACCTGAAATCTCCCCATTGCAGTATTTAATTGGTTCTTAAGTGAATCCAGGGTATTTGCCTCTACTAGTCTACCTGAAAGACCATTCCATGCATTGTACAATCTTTTTGTGACAAACATCCTGATAAAAGTCCAAAATTTATCTTTTTCTAGTGGAATTTACGGTGGGCTCATGCAATTATATTAAACATAATTTTCCAGATTTACCTTTTCCATACTATTTACTATCATAAACCTTTCAGGGCGCCTCCTTTCTAGACCAAAAAGCCTAAGTGTTTCTCTCTCCACAGATGCTGCCAGACCTAGCTGGGATTTTCTAGCATTTTCTGTTTTTATTTCAGATTTCCAGCGTCCGTAGTATTTTGCTTTTATCTCTAAGTTTTTCAAATCCTTCCTGATAACCCATATCCCTGATACTATAGAGATCACCCTCATACCTTTTCTCTGAATTGCTTCCAGTGCTTGAATATGTTCCTTATACCTCAGTGACTATGAACGGAGGAAGTAGTCAAGCTGTGTTTGACCTGGGCACTGCACAGGTTAGTTATAGTCATCTAACCATTTTGGCTACATACTTCAATGAGGCTTTATTGTCAGTTTTCCTAAATTGATTGAACATGGTGAGCGTTGAGTTTACTAAAATGCCTAAGTCTCTTTTAACATCAGCCTTAGCTACTTCAGCAATTTTTTTAGCATCGGTATGGCTTATTTTTCCTTCCTACATAATGTATCTTCCATTTGCCTGCTTTAATTTTCACCCACCATTCTTCTGTCCACTTACTTTGTAAGTAAACTGCCATTGCTGAAGTCACCACCTTTCCCACTTGGTAATAAGGGTTGATTCACTAGTCACAGGTCACTGTCACTCAAATCAAGTGTCTGTAAGGAGCGATCAGCAAAGCAGCACCATCTTTGTTTCATTGCATGCTACTTTTGCATGCTAAAGGGAAAGGCACTGCAACTGTTGTGGGTGTCAGAATGCTGCAATAAGAAATGAAAGACTTATAGAGGAGAAGTCAGGCCATCACTTGCTGCTGCAGTTGAAGAAATCACCCCAGAGAGAGCAGTAGAACTCCAAATAAGCAACTTGAGAAAGGTGGTCAGAGATGCTGAAGTGGGTTGAAATTTCCTCGTTGAGGCTTCTTTATTCTTCTTTCTTTCCACCAAGTCAGATTAATTTGTACCATTCCCATGCAGTGATGATGAGTCATGAAAACACCTTTACTTAACTATAGATTTCCCTTCATATTTGCGCTTCTTTATATCTTCACAGGAATGGCCAAGCGATCAGAGGCCAAACCATCCATAGAGCTTGCAAGAAGCAACACAACTGGCACTCCATCACCATTCTGTGACTTGGCATGAAGCAGCCCAGTTACAATCCATTTGGAGTGGGGAGGGTGGGGTTGGAGACGGGAAGAAAGTATATGGAGAGTACTGAGATAAATCATTGAACGTTTGTGATCAGGAACAGGAAGAGCAGGAGGAAGAAAAAGAGGAGAGGGCTTCTAGCACTTTACAGGAAATAAACCCATTTCAAAATAAAATTGCTTTTAGCCTCCTATAAACAGTTGCTGCCATGCTTAGCAATTTCCACACCATGTCAATGGGTACAGAGCACCGATATCATGTGTGAGGTCCAAATGCACAATATTTAAAGCATACAGAAAACCATGCTGCAAATATGAGCTGCAGGGCATTCTGTGGTGCAATCATTCATTGGTTCACAGTATCAAATGGAGGAACCGACTCGAGGGGCCAAATGGCCTACTCCTGCTTCTAATTCGGATGTTCATATGTTCAGCTGAAGCCTTTTTGCCAATCTTAGGTTCTATTACAAATCTTGGACTGCTGGAATACAGGCCCCAAGCTGCACTGTGGCAGCCTCTAAGGACAGGCTCAGAGAATATGTAACTAACAAGAAAGGAATAGATGTCCACCATGTGCTCTATCCAATACTGTCATGGAAGGCCTGACAACCTACTACCCTCAGACCAATGGTTAGAGTGGCAGAGAGGCCCCAAGAAGGGGAAGGTTGAAACAGTGAAGCCTCCACCCCCACCACTTTCAGCCTCTCCACTCATAGGAGCCAGAAAGCAAGTGAGGATGGCTGTTCCCAAAGCAGCAGCAGAACTGCAGCCTAAAGCTGGCCCATTTGGTGTGCAAGCTCATAGAGAACACATACAAACCATTGAGAGTCCCAGACCCCGACCGTGACACATGCAGTTGCCATTTTCCTGCCCTGTTCCTGCTTCAGGTTAACCCCCCCCACCCCCCCTTACCCCCACCACTTAAATACAACATCAGACTACTTAGCTGAAGACAGAAGACAGCTAATGTTAAAAAGAGGAGACATCATTTTGGAAATAATTAGGTTGGCAACTGCAATTGGACGTGTGTGCAGTAAATGTGTTGGTTGCAGATCATGCTTTGTGCAAAGACCTTTTGTTGTTTCCGGGGGATGAGGATTTTTCTCCAGAGACATGCGTAATTATTTCAGTGGAGCTTCCATTGGAACTCAAGAAGAAAAGATGGAATATATCGGTCGTATTGGATGGGTTGATGAAGAGAAGGATGAGATTTCTCCTGCTGTTTTATCCATTAGCATCTTGGCAGCCTGTAGTTGGCTGGAGTCTCCTCTTTGTCATCTATCTTTCTCTGACTGCTTCACTTTTTGCTTCTCCAGGAGGATGCCCCTGTCAATGGTTAGGTGGTGAAGCACAAAGAAGTCAACCATAATCCCAGATACTTTCCCTGGATTGTGTTGAAAGACAAACCTGGAATGATCCATGCATTGGAATGTCTGCTTCAGGTGTTCTTAATGGCCATTCTAGTGGAAGCATTAGTTTCGTTATATCATTGTGGAGCATTCTTAGATGGAGCCTGGATGAACCACAGTAACAGAGGGTAGCTAAAGGCTGCCAGCGGTCCAGTCCTTAGTCTTTTCAAACAAGAATGAAATGATAGATTGCCAGACAATGAATGCATCATACAGGCTAACAAGGAGCCAAGTATTACATTCAAAATTCTGGTGATCATATAATTAAATGTTATTTTCAACAAATGTAAGTGCCATTGCTTTCCATGGGAGTTAATTGCAGACCTGCACGGGTCCTGTCAATGATATCGTGCACTTGCTTGTTGCTGGTGGTGTCTATGGGAAAACTCAATGAAGTAAATCTTTTACTTCCTGCCTGGATATTGAGTATCACCTGGGAGGACATAATGGAAAAACACATGCCTTCCCACCAACTTTTCCTTTCTGTATTCTGCACAGGCAATGCCTAATACTCAGGTGTCAAAGATGAAGATTTACTGATTTGCCCTGGCAAGCAATGCGTCTATGGTCTGTTGAATGCCCTGCTGACTGGCTACTACAACCATTGTCTGTGGTGGCTCCTTGAAACCTCCTTGTGACATAGAAATTTTCACTAGCACAGACAATGTGGTGGAGGTTCAGGTTCTGTCTCAGCGGGTGACACAGCTCCCTGCCACCACGCCTACAAATCTGGAGCTTCCAATGACACTGCTCTTCCCTAAGGTCCAGAAATATCAGGTGGGACAAGGAATGTGCTCAGCTGGGTACCTCCCAGTTGGTGCTCCCTTTCTCTGGTAAAACCTAACTGCAGTTACAGCTAAAAAAATCTTCCTGCTCATCATCATCATCCTCCAAATAATACATGTACAAATGGACTCTCGTGAGACCTCTTCCTGCAGCTTCAGCAGTAGCTGACTGCAGCAAAACATTTGGAAGACTGTATACTTTTACGATCTAATATAGCAACAAAACAATTATGTTTTTTAACTAAAGTTCCTGTACCCCAGAACTTTTGCTGACTCAAGTCTCACAGTTCTCAAAAATTCTTTGTTCTTTTGCTAACTACCCCTCCCTGTCCACCCACTTTTATGCCCCTGGCCTGTGTTTAGACAGAAAATCAGATGACAGGTTGTCTTGACGTCATTAAATGCAACAAAACTAAATTCCTGAGGTGCAACACTGCAGGGGCCTTTACAGATGAGAACTGGCAGTTCGTGGACATTCCATTGAGAGTAGAGATCCAGCAGTGCAGGTCTCTGTCCATATCACCAGTTGACTGAACCCCTATTCAAATATTTTGGGGGTGATGTACCCAGGAAGATCAACCCTTTAATCCTCTATCATAGCATCCAATGTCTTTTAAATAATTTCAGTTTTTAGTCCCCACTACTCTATATGGAAGTCCATGAAAAGGAACTTTCTAACATTGATCTAAATTTGCTTTCTTTGCCCGTTTACATCCATACTCCCTTGACCTACTTCATGAATTAGTCAAGTAATGTTCCAGAATTACTCTTTCTGAACCATTTTTAACTTGTATGTTTCTATCAGATCGGTTTGCAGTCTTCTCTTGTTCAGGCTCAGGAGGCCAATTTCCTCTAGTCTTTCCAGAATTCAACTTTTGTCAACTCTAATTTCAATAAGAAGGAATTAATGAACTTTCATGTTTGTGGAACCTATCAACTTCTCAAACTGTATTACAGTAAATGGAGCACTTCTGAAGTGGTCAGTAGCAAATGCAGCAGTTAACTGGCACACAGCAAGGTCTTACAAGCAGCAATAAATGAATGAACAGTTGTTTTTAGCAGAGTTGGTCAAGGGAGGATTGTTGGACAGGCCACTGGAGAACTCCTTATTCATTTCAAATAGTAATGCCAATCTGGAGGGGAATCAATGCGTGAATAACCTCATGCTCTCCTTATTCACTGTTATGGAACAGTGGATGGTAAATGCTGAGCTGCTCAAATTCTTCAGATAAATTTGAAACAGCTGCCACAACTGTTTGCAATTTGTATTTTATTTCAAAATGTGTGCTTGGAATTCAGTAGTAATAAGCCCACCGAGTCTTAGAGGTTCTTTACAAAACTAAATTAAACATTAATTAATAGGAGAAAGGTTTAAGCACACGCAGGTCTAAAAATTACTACTAGAATAACTCCTAAATCTCCTAATTAATCTAGCTCCCAGTTACACATCCATTAGGCAACAGTAAAACAATGTAGATTTCAACAGACCCAGGCAAAGCACACAATATCCTGGACAGTGATATTCAAAGTGAATTCTCTTAGCTTCGGTTGCTGTAGACAGTAGTTTGATACGTAGAGGCTGGAGGCTTTTCACACTTGTTAGATCTTAGAATTTCTTCTCCTTACACATAACCTCAGCTTGTTTATACACATTTTTCCCTTTTTAATGTAAATCCCATTGTTCCAATATGTCCTTGCAACTTTGCTTTTCCATAATATAAATCTTCCATGGTACTCATAATATCAGTAACCTTAGGAAAAATAAACACACTGTTTGGCTTAGCTTCCTATGGCTAAGTGTAACATTTCATTATCTCTTTGAAGTTCAAACTACTCTGGTTTATATAAAAATGCAAATATTCCACACACCTCATATTCTAAAACTTCAGCCATGTTTACGTGTTTAGCAATTCAAACCTAGCTTCCCTTCCTATAACTCAAAACTCCAGACTAGCTGTCTGAAATTCAATTAAACCCCCCCTCCGACACACACATACACACTTAGAAACTTATCCATATCCCACTATTAACCTACCTTTACAATAAATCATCATTATTTTCATAATATTATTGTATTTTTATGACATTCGCCTTCTATTAAAGGTCAGTTCCCCACCTCTCAGCCAGAAATGGTTCATATTTTTGATGTGAACCTGGTGAGAGGATAGATAAGATACACCTAGCTGCGTTTGAGTCAAATGCCTCAATCTGAGACATTAACTTGTTTTGAGGTGTGCAGTGCGATTCCCTGTTTTGTGCATCTTGGTCAATAAACCTGAGAGTGAAAAAGAGATGGGAAAAATTTTGCCCACTAAGTACATTAACACAATTTTGAATATTTTGTTTCCAGATACTGTCAGAACCAGTTTACCTACAATTCATTAAAAGGAAAATCTGAGGAGCTGAGCTATTTTCTCTGGTAACCAGTTTCCACTCTAAATATTATTCAATAAACAGTTTAACAAATCCAAATTGAAACATCCTGATATATTCAGTAAACCCCAATTGCTTATTACTTGTTAAACTGAAGCAGTTACCTAGACTGGGTAAACTGTATTTCAGTGCAAATGTGGGCTTTGAAATTATAGCATGCAAATATTAGAACACAAGCATTTAGCACATTTGTATGAAATTCTTTACTCAGCTGTTATATTGAAGGCACTAGCCTACAATGGGACAATGCCTCTGTTAAAATAATGGACAAAGGATATATGAATATATGAATTCAGAGCAGGAGTAGGCCACTCGGTCCTTTGAACCTGCTCCACCATTCAATGAGATCAAGGCTGATCTGATTGTAACCTCAACTCCACGTTCCCGTCCATCACCGATAATCTTTTACCCTCAAGCTTATCAAGAATCTATCTCCTCTGCCTTAAAAATATTCAAAGACTCTGCTTCCACTGCCTTTTGAGGAAGGGAATTCCAAAGACTCACGACCCTCTGAGAGAAAAAAAATCTCCTCATCTCTGTCCTAAATGGGCGACCCATTATTTTTAAACATTGGCCCCTAGTACTAGATTCTCCCACAAGAGGAAACATCCTCTCCACATCCACCCTGTCAAACCCCCCCAAGATCTTATATATTTCAATCACGTCACCTTTACTCTTCTAAACTCCAGCGGATACAAGCCTACCTGTCCAACCTTTCTTCGTAACACAACCCACCCAGTCCAAGTATTAGTTTAATAAACCTTCTTTGAACTGTATCCAATGCATTTGCGTCCTTCTTTAAATAAGGAGACCAATTCTGTACACAGTACTCCAGATGTATTCTCACCAATGCCCTGTCTAACTGAAACATAATCTCCCTACTTTTGTAATCAATTCCCCTCACAATAAATGATAACATTCTATTAGCTTTCCTAATTACTTGCTGCACCTGAATGGTGTTGTCACTGGACTAGTAATTCAGAGACCCAGAGTAATGCTGTAGGCACCTGGATTTGAATCAGATGGTGGAATTTGAATTCAATAAAAATCTGGAATTAAACATGAAACCACTACGATTGTCGTAAAAACCCATCTGGTTCACTAATGTCCTACATGTCGTTACATCTTGCCAAGCAAAAAAAGACCTATTTATGCCTACCCTCTGTTTCTGTAAGCTAGCCAATTTTCTATCCTTGCCAATATGTCACCCACTACACTATGAGCTTTTTATTTCTCACTATAACCTTTGATGCGGCATCTTATCAAATGCCTTCTGGAAATATAAATACTGTACACCCACTGGTTCCCCTTTATCCACAACATATGTTATTTCTTCAAAGAATTCCAATAAATTGGTTAAACATGATTTCCCTTTCACAAAACCATGTTGACTCTGCCTGATTATATGCTTTTTCTTTAAGTTTGATACTATCTTTAACATTTTTAGTTAACCACAGATGGTGGGTCCTCCACTTGAAATTTTTCTTTCTTATTGGAATGTATCTATCCTGTGTATTCTGAAATACCCCTTTAAATGTCTGCTATTGCATCACTATTGACCTATCCCTTAACTTAATTTGTCAGTTTACTTTCATGCCCTCATAATTGCCCTTATTTAAGTTTAAAATACTAGTCTTGGACCCACTTTTCTCTCCCATAAACTGAATGTAAAATTCAACTAAATTTTGATCGCTGCTACCTAGAGGCACTTTCGCTATGAGGTCATCCATTAATCCTATCTTATAGCACAATACCAGGTCTAATATAGCCTGCTGTCTGGCTAATGCCAGAACATGCTGTTCTAAGAAACTATTCTGAAAACGTTATATGAATTCCTCACTAAGCTACCTTTACACATCTGATTTTCCCAGTCTATATGCAGATTAAAATCCCCCATGATTATCGCCATACCTTCTGACAAGCCTTATTTCTTCTTTCATACCCCTTCCTGCTGTATGGTTACAATTAGGGGGCCTGTACACCACTCTCACAAGTGACTTGCCTTTATTATTTATACCCAATTCGTTTCTACATCCTGATTTCTTGAACTTAGGTCATCTCTCTCTAATTTGCTTTATTAGAGGCGATGGCATAGTGGTGTTGTTGCTGGGCTAATACTCAAAACTCAGGGTAATGCGCTGGAGACCTGGGTTTGAAACCCGCCATGGCAGATGGTGGAATTTTAATTCAATAAAAATCTGGAATTAAAAGTCTAATGAAGACAATGAAACAATTGTTGTAAAAGCCCATCTGGTTCACTAATGTCCTTTAGGGAAAGAAATCTGCTGTCCTTACCTGGTCTGGCCTACATGTGACTCCAGACCCACAGCAATGTGGTTGACTCTTAAATACTCCCTGAAATGTCCATCATTTATATCAGATTGCTATAAAGCCTCAAAAAAGGAATGAAACCAGACAAACCACCTGGCATCGACCTAGGCACCAGAAATGACAACAGCAACTCAACCCTGTCAACCCTGCAAAGTCCTCCTTACCAAGCATTGCCAAAATTGGGAGAGTTGTTTCAAGACTAGTCAAACAACAGCCTGACATAGTCATCCTCACGGAACCATATCTTACATATAATGTCCCAGACACCACCATCGCCATCCCTGGGTATGTCCTGTCCCACCAGCAGGACAGACCCAGCAGAGTTGGTGGCACAGTGGGTACACAGTTGAGAGGGAGTAGCCCTGGGAGTCCTCAACATCGATCCAGGACCCCATGAAGTCTCATGGCATCAGGTCAAACATGGGCAAGGAAACGTCCGGCTGATTACCATGTTACCGCCCTTCCTCAGCTAATGAATCAGTGCTCCTCCATGTTGGACACCATTTGAAGGAATCACTGAGGGTGGCAAGGGGGCAGAACATACTCTGGGTGGGAGACTTCAATGTCCATCATGAAGAGTGGCTCGGTAGCACCATTACGGACCAAGATGGCCAAACCCTAAAGGACTACTGCTGTGCTAAAGGAGATAGATTTTGAACAGATCTAGGAACTCAAGACTGGGCATCCATGGGCTATCAGCAGCAGCAGATTAGTACTTGAGCACAATCTGTAACCTCATGGCCCAGTATCTTCCCCACTTTACCATTACCATCAAGCCAGAGGATCAACCCTGGTTCAATGAAGAGTTCAAAAAGACATGCCAGGAGTTCTTACCAGGCATACCTAAAAACGAGGTGTCAACCTGATGAAGCTATAAAACAGAACTACTTGCATGCCAAACAGAATAAGCAGCAAGTAATACTCAGAGCTAAGCGATCCCACAGCCAACGGATCAGATCTAAGCTCTGCAGTCCTGCCAATCAAGTTGTGAATGGTGGTAGACAATTAAACAACTCACTGAAGGAGAACACTCCACAAATATCCCCGTTCTCAATGATGGGGCAGCCCAGCACATCAGTGCAAAAGATAAGACAGAAGCATTTGCTGTAATCTTCAGCCAGACGTGCTGAATGGATGATCCATCTTGGCTCCTTCTGGAGGTCCCCAGCATCACAGATGACAGTATTCATCTAATTCAATTCACCCCACGTGATATCAAGAAATGGCTGAAGGCACTGGATGCTGCAAAGGCTATGGGCCCTGACTTATTTCAGCAATGGTACTGAAGACTTGTGCTCCAGAACTTACCATGCCCCGGCCAAGCTATTCCAGTACAGCTACAACACTGGCATCTATCTAGCTATGTGACAAGTTGCCCAGGTATGTCCTATCCACAAAAAGCAGGACAAATCCAACCTGGCCAATTACCGCCATATCAGTCTACTCTCCATCATCAGTGAAGTAATGGAAGGAGTCATCAACAGTGCTATCAAGTGGCACTTGCTTAGCAATAACCTGCTCACCGATGCTCAGTTTGGTTTCCACCAGGGCCACTCAGCTCCTGACCTCATTACAGCCTTGGTTCAAACATGGACAAAACAGCTGAACTCCCAACGTGAGGTGAGAGTGACTAATCTTGACATCAAAACCACATTTAACCAAGTGTGGCATGAAGGAGCCCTAGCAAAGCTGGAGTCAATGGGAATCAGGGGGAAAACCCTCCATTGATTGGAGTAATTCCTAGCACAAAGGAAGATGGTTGTGGTTCTTAGAGGTCAGTCATCTCAGCTTCAGGACATCACTGCAGGAGTTCCTCAGGGTAGTGTCCTCGGCGCAACCATCTTCAGCTGCTTCATCAATGACCTTCCTTCCATCATAAGATCAGAAGTGGGGATGTTCGCTGATGATTGCACAATGTTCAGCACCATTCATGACACCTTAGGTACTGAAGCAGTCCATGTCCAAATGCAGCAAGACCTGGACAATAATCAGGCTTGGGCTGACAAGTGGCAAGTAACATTCACGCCACACAAGTGCCAGGCAATGATCATCTCCAACAAGAGAGAATCTAACCATTGCCCTCTTGACGTTCAGTGGCATTACTATCACTGAATCCCCCACTATCAACATCCTGGGGGCTACCATTGACCAGAAACTGGACTAGCCAAATAAATACTGTGGCTACAAGAGCAGGTCAGAAGCTAGGAATCCTGTAGCAAGTAACTCACCTCCTGACTCCCCAAAGCCTGTCCACCATCTACAAGACACAAATCAGGAGTGTGATGGAATACTCCCCACTTCCTGGATGAGGGCAGCTCCCACAACACTCAAGAAGATTGACATCATCCAGGACAAAGCAACCCGTTCGATTGGCACCCCATCTACAAACATTCATTCCCTCTACCGCCGATGCACAGCAGCAAGCAGTGTGTAACATCTACAAGATGCATTACAGGAATTCGCCAAGCCTCCTTCGACAGTACCTTCCAAACCCACAACCGCTACCATCTAGAAGGACCAGGGCAGCAGATAGATGGGAACACCACCACCTGGAAGTACCCCTCCAAGTCATTTACCATCCTAACTTGGAAATATATCGCCGTTCCTCCACTGTCGCTGAGTCAAAATCCTGGAACTCCCTCCCTAACAGCACTGTGGGTGTACCTACACCACATGGAATGCAGCAGCTCAAAACGGCAGCTCACCACCACCTTGTCAAGGGCAACCAGGCATGGGGAATAAATGCTGGCCCAGCCAGCGAAGCCCACATCCCATGAATGAATTTTAAAAATTAGCACATTAATCATCAGAGCCACCCCTCTACCTTTTCCTAGCTTCCTGTCCTTCCTAAATGTCACATATCCTTCAATTTTCAGGTCCCAATCTATGTTATCTTGCAGCCATGTCTCTGTAATGGCTATCAGATTGTACTTATTATTTCTAATTGTAATATCAGTTGGTCTGCTTTGTTTTGAATCCTACGGGCATTCAGATACAGAGCATTTAGCTTTGTTCTTTTATTAGTTATGTAACCTCTAATCTTATCTGCTGATTTACTCTTAAATTTGTACTCCCTGTATTCTCTGTCCTTCCTGTCACAGTCTGTTTATCATTTCCCACATTTATACCTTTCTCTCTTGACTTTTCTCTACACTTATTTATTTTCCTTTTTTATATACTTTAGCAACAGTTCATTTACTATTTTAAACCTTAGCACTGGAACATACCTTAACCACTTACCAGATACTCACCAAACAGCTAACTCCTTTCTCTGTAGCAGAGTAAGAACCAATTCCTACAGTGTGAAAAAAGTAAAAAAAGAAAAAGGAAAGAAACACCTCCTTCCACAACTCCCACACTCACCAAACACTCAGGCCTGTACTTAGTTCCAAAGCTGCACTTGTTTGCCTTAGCTGTACTAAAGAGCCATGAATTTATCATAAACTAAATTGGTGCTAGAGAAATCAGATTCAGCCAGTTAGTCAATTAACTACGGAGCTCTCTCAGCAGAGTGTGTTTACCCTGCCTAAGGTTGGAAGAAAGAAACTTAGTCTACCTCACAGTATTTTCCAGTTACTGCTAATTACAGATTAGACTAGATTTTTCAAGACCAAGATTAACACTTTAAACTTCCCAACTCACCAAACTCCCAGGTATGCACTCAGTTCTAAAGCTACATTCTTTTAACTTCAGGGAACACCTTTCAACTCATGTTAACATGAACATGTTAAGCATTGGTGTGGTAGAATTTCAAAACTATAGATTGATATCTTAGCAAATGGCTGCTGAGTGCATTGGACAGAAGTCAGTGACTACAGTGTTGGACCTGGGCCTGAGTCTGAGTCAGGGTCAGGCAGGATCAGTTGCAGAATCACATACAAGGATACAGTGTTGGTCCAGGATCTTGTCAGATGCTGTGGAGCCACTTACTTCAAAACATTGCTTCTGGATTTTTTTTAAAGCATATGTGCCTGCAATGCTGTGAGAGAAAGCAAAGGAATGATCATATCCACCCATCCTATTGGAGGAAAATATCAAATGACCATTTTCTTACGCATTGGGTGCTGTGACTGACAGATTCAATGTATCCTCTTTGAGCTGTTCCTTCCTCCTAAATAAAAATAATGATCCACTGATGTAAAATTAAACAAAATGATCTTTAATCATTACAATGTGACCATCCCAAATGGAGGCCTACATCTGGGCTGTTTCCAACAGTAGTTCTTGTGGCCCAAAATAATCCTGGATAGGAGTTAACTTCCTGTACTTTCCCCCTCCCATTACCGCCTCCTCTTCCTTCAGTGACTCTTTTCTGCTGGGGCACAGTTCCTGACTTAGCTGTGTTTTTATAATTTCATAAATTATAATTAAAAACTCTAAATGCTTAACTATTCTACAGTTAGTTGAGTTTTCTTACTCTGAACTATTATTTTTGTAATTAAAAATAAGAGGAAGTGATAGCAGGTTTTACACTTTTTTAGCCTATGACAGATAATTAGGTTGCAAAATTGGGATGGATGCCCTGAACTCAGCACATGGCCTATGCTGCATTTCCAGCCATGTCCAGTGCACTCTGCATGGTGCCATTTGCTGGGTGTGCTGTGCATTCTCAGCGTCAGCAGATTGTGACATCAAATATTCATTCAAGCTGATTTGGCACAATTCTGAAACTTGGATGCGTAAAGGCCAACTGAACACCTGGGCTAATCACTCTGACGAGGAACACCCCACTAGTGCTATTTAAAAGGACAGGCACCCAACCTGCATGTGAAATGTGTTTGACTTCTGCAATTGGAAAGTTTGTGGAAGCACTGTGGAGTGTTTCTGAAGGTGTTGTGGTGACGACTTGCTGGATTTGGTAGGAGCTGTTGCTGAAGGGGACAGAGGATTTGGTGACCTAGCCACACCAAGGTTACAATAGTTATGAGACTCTAGTTGCAGTGCCTCTTGGTCTGAAACATCCAACACATGGAGCAGAGGTTGCAGAGAAGTAAAGCTCTGCACGGAGGGAGCAGAAGGGTTCTCCACAGAAGGCCTAACCATCACAGGCTTTCAGGGAGCACTTGTCCTACCTCCCTTTCAGCCAGGAGCAATGTCTGAGGCACCTGAGGTTCATCAAGGAGGTGTTCACAGAATTGTGCCACCTCCTTCAACAGGACCTGGACCCTCACAGTCGGGTGAGGATGGCTTTGGCAGAGGTCATCAAGGTCACTGTCGATCTAAACTTCCATGTGATCGGATCCTTCCAGGTGACAGCAGATGTCATTGTGAACATATCCTAGTACACCATCCATCAGTGCATTAGGTGACAGAGCACCAATATGCAAGGAGAGCTGTGTTCATTGTTTTCTCCATCTGCAGAGAGAAGTAGAATGAGGGTAACAGGATTCCCAAAAGGAGCCATTGACAGCACACACACATGCTCTGTGGGCTCTACATGTCAATAGGAAGAGGTACACAGGACTCCACTAATATGCAGTTGGTGTGTGACCATACACAAACCATCATGTTGGTGAATGTCCATTATCCTGGCAGTGGCCATGATGCCTTCATCCTGAGGCAGTCTGCCATTTCCACCATCTTCAGGCCATCAAAAAGAACCAAGAGTGACTGTTCAGAAGTAAAGGTTTCCCCCTGTACACATTATCATGATTACCCTTCAACACCCAACCACACAAGGACAATGGGTGTACAACAAAAGCCATGCTGCCACCAGAGACATCATGAAGCAGACCATTGGCATTCTTAAGCAACCGTTTTGCTGCCTAGAGCCTTACAATACTCTCCAGAGCATATCTCCAAGTTCATGGCGGTCTGCTGCCTCCTATACCATGTTGCACTTATTAAGATGCACCAGGAATCCAGAGGAGGAGGAGGAGTAAGAGAAGAAGGAGGAGCTATCAGAAACCCCTTTGTTCTGGAGCGTGAGCACCTAATCAGACTATAGTTCCCTTAAGAAATCATTTTACCATCAGGACTCCACTATTCCCCACAATTCCATCCAACTCCAAAATGTCATATTAGTGTCCTCTTGGCCAAAATCCTGCAATAAAAGCCACCAGCAAAACCTTTGCCATAACATCTTTTATCTAAAAATATACCAACTAAACAAACAAAAATGCACTGCTAACATTTGTGCATTCCCTTGGTATCTGTCTTATGGGTGCCTTTGCCTGGCCTAGTGCTCCTACACAGTGGCTGCAATAAGGCTGGTGGAAGCCTGCTGACTTTCACTGGGAGACACTGCAGATGGCTTTGCAGGACAGCATTGAGCAGCTCTGGGCCTTGAAGACCCTGCTTTGGACAGTACCAAAATAAAAGCAAACTACTGCAGGTGCTGGAAATCTGAAATAAAACAGAATGTGCTGGAAAAACTCAGCACCTGCGAAGAGAGAAACTGAGTTAATGTTTCAAGCCCAATATGCCTCTTCTACGAAACTTGGACAGCGCCACCTTGGCATGGGTGGCAGAATTCTGGACAGGCTGGCATAGAGGAATCAGCAGGTGCACTGGTGGAGTAGGAACATGAAGGGCTTGTACTCTATGGAGCCACTCGCACTTCCCAGGTGTAGTGCCTCAGCAATTCTAATCCTGTATTGGAGCACTGATTGCTGGACTGCTGTGAGACATACAAGCCCCTTTGAACACTGAGGCCTGAGGCCATGATGGCAGCACTGAGATGATGGGTGGCTTCCGCATGTGCTGCAGCGGAAGCTGAGGCATTGGTCAAATGTTGCATTATGGCTGGATCTGCAAGAACAGTCATGGAGTTGGCCACCATTTCCATGCTGGAAAGGATGGACTCCAAACTCTGCATGACGCCCTATGCTATTTTCATGGTGGTATGACCATGGATTTCTTAGTTTCCACCTAACAAACCCTTCCCTCACCCCAAACCCCCTCTTTTGACTTTCTGCTTCAGACACCCAAGAACTGCTGTCTGCCCAACCACAGCAGCCTCAAGAGGAAGAGAGAGAGGGTGAAAGCAGCACCACACCACTGATGATGAAACGCCATCATTTGGTCTGACAGGAAGTGGTCTGCCAATGCACCAAACAGTATGTTCATCAGCATTTCCTGTATGTCATCCCATCAAAGTTCTTAACTGAGGCCCCTGCAACAGAACCCTGAACAAGCGCACCCTCCAATGAGCTGGCACATGAGCTGTCCTTTATCTGTAGCCTTGTTGCAGCCCACTGATGCCCAGTAACATGCCACGTGCCGATCCTTGTCCTATATGACTCTCTAAATTTCATACTGTGCCATAACCTGAATTAGTGGTTGCAAATATCTGACCAAGTGATGATGTAGTTTCATCATCGGTGGTGTGGCTTTCTCCTTCAGTTCCAAGGCTGTTTTATTGGTGGTTTCTGGGTGTCTGAAGCAGAAAATCAGAAGGGGAAGGTTGGGGTGAGGGTGGGTTGGGGGAGCGGTAGGTGAAAACTAAGAGGTCCAAGTTCACACCATCAATAGCTTGCACTTTTTGCCAGAAAGCAGGATGAGAGTGAGGTGGGTGTTGAGAAAGTGCAAAAGGTAGGAATAAACCATCATCTGAGTGCTGCTGGATGAAAGGAGCACTGTTGCGGATGGCCCCATGATACATAACATCATCTACTTTGTAGGGCTCAGGAGCCACACGTGTGCCTTTCCTCCACTGGTTCTGCTCTGCAGCCTGTGATTTTGTGCCACTTTGTCCAGCAAGTGCATGGGAAAAATGTTAGTGATTGTGTTAAACTGGTTTTGGGTGATGTGCCTGCCATAGCTGAGTAGTTGGAGGAATGTCGAGGCTAAGAGAGGTGGGTGTTAGGCTGGCAATATTGAAAGGTGTGTGAGGTGAAGTAGCTGAATGTTAGACCCAAATCCTGACTGCTAGGGACTACGGCTGGGTGAGTGATGGGAGCTTGATGCATTGAGCCAGCATGAGAGGTTGGTGGTATGGTGAGTATGAGATATCCTTTGAAAATACATTCACTGACCTTCAACAACCACATGACTTCATTGATCTTTTGTGGCATTGCTGTCATGTCATCAAAGGAGGTGCTGGCATAGTGGTATTGTCACTGGACTAGTGTTCAAGTGATCCAGGGTAATACTGTGGGGATCGAGGTTTGAATCCCACTACTATGGCAAATGGTGAAAATTGAATTCAATAAAGATCTGGAATTACAAGTCTGACGATGACCACCAAACCATTGCTGATAGGGAAAGCGGCAGTGTTGTCATTGGACAAGTAATCCAGAGACCCAGGGTAATTCTCTGGGGACCATATGATGGAATTTGAATCCAATAAAAATCTGGAGTTAAAAGTCTAATGATAACCGTGAAACGATTGTTGTAAAAACCCATCTGATTCACTAATGCCCTTTACAGAAGGAAATCTGCTGTCCTTACCTGGTCTAGCTTACCCGTAGACTCCAGACCCACAGCAATATGGTTGACTCTGAAATGGCCTAGCAAGCCACTCAGTTGTATCAAACCGCTACAAAGTCACAAAAAAGAAATGAAACCGGACGGACCATCAGGCATCAACCTAGGCACCAGAAACAATAATGCCAATCTCAGCCCTGTTGACCCTGCAAAGTCCTCCGTAATAACATCTTGGGGCTAGTGCCAAAATTGGGAGAGCTGTCTCACAGACTAGTGAAGCCAAAAAGCCTGACAGAATCATATCTTCCACATAATGCCCCAGAAACCACCATCACCATCCCTGGGTATGTCTTGTCCCACCAACAGGACAGACCCAGCAGAGGTGGTGACACAATACAGTCAGGAGGGAGTTGTCCTGAACATCAACTCTGGACCCCATGAAGTCTCAGGGCATCAGGTCAAACATGGGCAAGGAAACCTCCTGTTGATTACCACATACCAGTGCTCCTCCATGTTGAACATCACTTGGAGGAAGCACTGAGGTTGGCAAGGATGCAGAATGTACTCTGGTTGTGGGACTACAATGTCCATCACCAAGAGTGGCTCCTCAGATACTGAAGCAGTCCATGTTTAAATGTAGCAAGACCTGGACAATATCCAGACTTGGGCTGACAAGTGGCAAGTAACATTCACGCCACACAAGTGGTCAGGCAGTGACCATTTCCAACAAGAGAGAATCCAACCACAGCCCCTTGATGTTCAATGGCATTACCATCACTGGATCCCCCACTATCAAGATCCTAGGGGTTACCATTGACCAGAACCTGACAAGCCATATAAATACTGTGGCTACCAGAGCAGTTCAGAGGCTAGGAATTCTGTAACAAGTAACTCGCCTCCTGACTCCCCACAGCCTGTCCACCAAGGCATAAGTCGGAGTGTGATGGAATACTCCCCACTTGCCTGGATGAGTGCAGCCCCCACAATGCTCAAGAAGCTTGACACCATCCAGGAGAAAGGAACCCGCTTGATTGGCACCACATCCACTAACATTCACTTGCTCCACAGTAACAGCAGTGTGTACCATCTACAAGATGCACTACAGGAATTCACCAACGCTCCTTCAACAGCACCTTCCAAACCCACGATCACTACCATCTAGAAGGACAAGAGCAGCAGATAGATGGGAACACCACCACCTAGAAGTTCCCCTCCAAGTCACTAACCACCCTGATTTGGAAATATATCACTGTTCCTTCACTGTCGCTAGGTCAAAATCCTGAAACTCCCTTCCTAACAGCACTGTGGGTGTACTTACACCACATGGACCGCAGTGGTTCAAGAAGTCAACTCACCACCACCTTCTCAAGGGCAACTAGGGATAAGCAATAAATGCTGGCCCAGCCTTTGAAACCCATATCCCGTGAATTAATAAAAAAAACTCTGGGAGTTGATGTCTCTTGCCACCTGGCACACTGCCATGGGAACATGGCCTCTTTCCTCCTGTTGACCTCAATCACTAAGGCCTCAAGCACTGTGTCCATGAACGTTAGACCGCTTTCTCTTCCCTGCTTCTCCATTTATTCAGGTTCTCCTTGCAGCCAATTGTAGTCCTCAGCAGCTACCTTCTACTGAATGCAGCTTCCCTTTAAGAGGGGCAAGCTGCTTTGAAGAGGTGCAGGCTAGCTTTTCTGTTTTTGTTTCAGATTTCCAGCATCTGCAGTATTTTGCTTTTATCACAATAATCATACCTTGTTGCTTGATGACAAAAAGAAAAACGCTAGGTGGAAATTGAAAGGAGCATTGTTGCCTCATTGGGAGACTTGCACAGCTTCATGTTCCAGCTCTGCAGGTATTGCAATTGCTGCATCATGTTTTCAATGCTTGTGAATTAAATTAAAACTCAGATAAACCTTTAAATTAGTAACATCATGTGTAATCAACACTATGATATTTTAATCTTCATTACAAATATGTTCAGAAAACATAGGCCATAGAGGTCCTATTTGATCGTCTCATGGCGATGGTGTGCTCACACTGAGAAATTTATGAATTTTATATCTGATTTATGACCTTCATATGGAAATGAAGGGCATATATGGAAATGAATATAACTGTTCTTGTTTTTTTTAAAATCCAGCTTTATTTATTAGGTTTAAAATAACATCTCAATTCTCAAACTGTCACTTTAAGTACGAGTAACGTGCTAAAATTTAAAAAAAACTAATGATACTTTACCAACTATCAACCATATATTCATCAATGTTCATGTAAACCACGTCACTTTATCTAAGTAGACAATGAACTAAAGTCCAATATCAGATTAATTCTTGTAACTGCATCAGTGAACATTTCATGGAAAACCAGTGCAATGGTGCTGGTTTAATTTTGAAAAGAAACATTTAAGTGATGTAAAGTGTCTGGTGTCCTGACAACAAACACAAGGTGTAAATTTTCCTTTTTTTTTGACGCTGAGATTACAGCCCAGTTCCTACCGTGCACACAGCTCCCTCCAATTTTCTCCCTTCTTCTCTGGAAGATGCAGACCCGTGCTGGGGCACCACTCCAGATGCCCTCCGGCACCTCATTTTGAAGAATGCTCATGCTGAGAAATGAATGAATCGATTCCATGAGCATAGAGAGATTCCCAGGGATGCCAGCAGAAGTCAGTTTATGGCTGCCATAGGGAGTAGGACCGGGTCAGGCAGCTGCATATCCCACATGTCCCCTCTAAACCTGCCACTGAGTATTTTCCATAGTGAGTAGTAGCTGCACTAATCTTGACACTCCTTCATAAGGCTAACCCAATTCAGGGAGCACCTTTCACCTCTGTTCCCCACATAGAATAAAGCACAATAACTTTATCATGATTGACTTTTCCAAGTTTTTCCACAGTCCTTAAGATGTCTGTTACATGTTGTTAACTATTTCCCTTTTTTCCCACTTTAGTATGTAGAGAAGCATCAAATTCCCAGAATAACAGATGAAAAACTCATTACTGCTCTCTGTCAGTCATCCTCATGTTGACTCATACCTACTTTTTCATGAAAATTAACATTCATAAAGCCCAACACATGCTTGCAAAGCATACTAACAGTTTCTAACATTCCTAACTCAAGTATATAGACAAAGCGCACACGTTATTTATCCATGTTAGAATGGCTCTTCCTGGACCAAATATTGTGCTATGAATGATCCATGGATTTTATGTTGGAATAAGGGACATTGAGCTAATTAAAGTACTAAGCCTTCTCTTCATGCTTTAATTAGCTTTTCTGTCTTTTATTCTGGCATAAACCCAACTGGATCATTCATTCTAGCCACAGTAAGCTTCAGTAACTGTTATGTATTAGCTGCATTACTGCTGTACTTTCAAAATGTAACTGCTACACTCACTGCTTTTAAGATCAGTGCATTTATTTATTTAAAATTCCTGCAGGATTTTGGATGTAGCAAGGGCCTTTCATTGCATTAATATGTATTGAATAGGATTTTCAGTCAAATATTTTGGGAAAAATCGGAATAAATTTCGCCAGTTGCCAACTGCTGTTACCATCCATTGGGGCCTCTGCCAGAGAGGCTAGTGAAATGGCAAGAGCCACCTCAGATTTACATGGTTTGGAAGGGATGGTCCCAATATCAGATTATTAACGTAGTGGAAACTGGCTGGTGATGGAAGTGGAAAAGATTTTTCTTTAAAAAGAACTCCAATATATGTTGCTATTTGCAGCCTTTCCTTTCACTTTTTTTGTTGCAGATGCCAAAGCAAACATCAGGGATTACTATGGGAAGATGCCGATGCACTACTGGAAAGGGAGTAAAGATTTATTTAAGCTCCAACTTTTCAGTCTTGCAAGTCTCAACTTTCTTACTGATTTTTTTTTCTCTTTCCACTTGTCAGTAGTAGTGCTAAGAAGGCCAAAAACAGAAAAAAATGGTGCAGCAGATCATTAAAAAAAGGCAAGAGAAAAATCTCCAGTTGGTGAAAATGATATGCAATTGACCTTCATGTTATTGCTAATGAACAGGTTTCATAGTTAAGACATTTTAAAAACTGTCATTTAAGGAATAAAGTACATGGGAAATCTTCTGCTCACACTTAGATGAACAATGGGAGATATCTCCACCATTTGGTTTAATTAAGCACTTCACTGTTAAAGTAAAAAAAATGTGAAGTTAATTACTTTTTCCAAAAAAAATGCCTCAATTTCTTGACACATGCTTTAGGTCCAAAATATACAGCACTGTGCAATGTAACGCACTGCTGCAGATTAGTGGAATTTCAAATTCACATTGATTTAATTTACAAAGGTTCCAAGCATGACACAGTAATATATTTTTAATGGAATCTTTTAATTTTTTTTACTTTGTGTTTCATGATTTGCTCATCTAGAATATTGTGTTACATATTGCACAATATCATTGAATGCAACTTATTTAAAATGAGTGTCAAGAATATGTGTATAATGAAATTCCTATTAAGAAAATAGATTTTTAGCAGTTAAGTGGTTAAACTTTACAGGATCATTATTTCTTTTTAAATCTCTGAGTTAATTTATCTGCATGAAATGATGCCTGGAGCGTCTTTCTTTGTATGTGAATTTGACAAAGAAATATAATGTTATGCAAAAGTAGTTTGTGTAATTTGAAATTAATCAGCATTAAAATTATATATGCTGTAATTTATCAAGATTTGTTAATGGCTTTCCAGATTTGACAGCTTTCATGATTGGGGAAAGGGATGGGGGAGTGTGGGGAGGAGTCAGGGACGGGTGAACCCTCATAGCAGACGTCACCATTTGACATCTCATTGATGCACCTATACCTTATCAACCACTGCACCTGGGTGCTACCAAAATGGTAAAGAAACATATATTAAAAATCCTGTAAACATTTTACACTTACAGTATGTTCTCCAGGAACATACTGAATTTAAGCCTTGCCTCCAAGTTTTAGTTTTACCTGTTTGAGAAGCATATTTGAGAAGTCCTATATTCCATTTTGTTGAACAATGGGACTGCAGTATATTATAAATCTTAATTCCTATGCTGGTAATTAATACATTTTCATTATTCAGAGAGCTATATTTCTCCTTCACAGTATTTAGAATTGTGTAGAAGTAGTCAGATGTTGAAAAATGGAGGAGATGATATTTTTCCTAAATCTTTCAATTTATTAATAAAGCATGGTTTCTTCACATTATTGAAAAGAACATGTTATAAAGCAATATTTAGCAGCTCAGTTATTATTCTTATGTATCCTTCAGTTAATTAAAAATTTTAAAACAATGAAAAATTCAAACTTTTTTTCTGCTTGTAGATTCAAATGATTTATTCTTATAGTGAAATTACAGTCCTATCAAATTCTGTGGGGAAAAGAGCTCATTACAGATGGAGACTTTATTTCCTTAAAACAAAAGCATGTGCCTTGGCGTACTTAGTACAGGAACTATATTATGACTCGCTCATTGTAAAATAAATATGCTTCTCTATGCATAGGCCAATTCTCAAGTTAACACTTTAAGCAGGCATAGTGAACATTATATTAAAAATAATTCAAGGTACATAAACTTAAATATACTGCATGGAAATACAGAAGTAAATACATAGGTGCATTATAAAAACTGCACATAAACCACTCAGGAGTCCATGCTCAACCACCTAGCAGTAATCTGCAATCGAGAGGCTATGCTTAATACGTAAGTCCAGTCATATTCTACAAATTAGAGATATCTCGGCTAAGAACATACAGAAGTATGTACAATGTTTCACTGTAATATGTGTAAGTTAAATCTGTGATGTACTGTTTTTTTTCTGAAGTTGGAACAAAATTAAAGCAGTTTGAATATAACAACGTTTCGTCAAAATAAATGGTTGTTTGTGTAAAGTAGAGAAGTAAATAATCTCAGTCCTATTCCTATATTATACACAATCTGCCACACATTCTTTTAGTGATTATTGTGTTGAATGACCTGTAGCAAAATTGGAATAACATATTTCTTTGTTTTTTTTAATAGAGCAGTGCATGGTTGATGAAAAAAATGCAGATTCACCGTTACAAATAAATTAGGAATCCAAACAGATAAATAATATAGGTTATTATACAATTCTGAGTTTTGTGATCAAGACTGGTCACGTAGAAAGAGATGAATCAGATAGTGAATATACAATATTTATAGCCCAACCATTATGCAGTTCGTTATAGGCATCCTAGCTTTACTTTCTCAGCACTAAGATTTTTCTTCTTTCCACAGGACTGGTAGCTGCTGGATCAAACATGCAGGACAAGTCATCAGCATATGTACAAACCCAGTCAAAGTGCAGATTTATGGACCGGTTCCAGGCTATTGATATTTGGAATGAAAGTAAAAACATAGGTGCATTATAAAAACTGCACATAAACCACTCAGGAGTCCATGCTCAACCACCTAGCAGTAATCTGCAATCAAAAGGCTATGCTTAATACATAGGTCCAGTCATATTCTACAAATTAGAGATATCTCGGCAAAGAAGAAGACTATTTGGTCCATCATGCCCATGCGGGTGATAGCTCACCATCAGACCTATCTTTCAACCCTGGAAAATTTCAACAACTCTCCTTCCAATTTCCACCCCTCTTTCACCTTCACCTGGCCCACCCCTGATTCTTCCCTTCCCTTCCTTGACATCTCTGTTTCTGGGGATGGGCTATCAATGAATATTCACTGTAAGCCACGGACTCCCACAGTTACCTCAACTACATTTCCTTGCAGGTAATGTCTAAAAATGCAATCTATATTACGTATTTTATCACTGTTGTGTTGCTTTGATAATATTTTCCAATGTTCTTTTTTTTATTGATTTTAATGAAAACCTTCTATAAAGCCTCCTTCTTCCTGTTGGCTTTTTCATTTCATGCTTAGTCATTCATTTAGTCATTCATTTCATCATATTATTCATGCTGCTCTCAAACTAAATACTCCTTATGTTTCTCAAAATGTTTTGATTCCCTTTCTTAGAACAATCTGTGATAATTTATCATCTACATATCAGTGCCATATGTCATCCTACTAATAATTACGGGTAAATTATTGTACCATTTACTTGCAGTTCTGTGTGAGTCCTGCATTGGTTAAGATAAAACAGAACTAACGTCTTGGAGCAAAGCAAGATTTAAACAAGAACTATGATTTTTAATTACATGCTTTATCTATCTTTTCACAGGAAAACTATGTTATGATTGGCAACCTATGGGTCTTCAAGTATTGAGCATGAATATTCTGACCAAAGGAATAAGCAATATTCACAGGGTGTCAGTAATGTAATCAAAGAAATTAGTTTAATATTGAGAGTTAGTTCTAGTTTAATTATATTGAATGAAGTTAGCATTAAAAGTTGTGAAAATAGATGATATTATAGCATAATATAAAATCAGATGTAACTTAGTTTGCACTGGGACACTGTAATACTAGACAAAGGTCATCTGACAGAAATTTAGGGCATTTAAAGGAGTTGCCTGTGGTCACTGAGTTCTTGGCCAGCATGTTGCCATTTATCAGACTTGTGTAAAATGTCAACCCTGACATCACAGGATGTATAGAACTTGAACATTTGACACTGTGCTGTGGACTACCAGATTGATCTGACTTATGTTATCTTCTTAGATCCAGTACAAAACGCAGTTCAAATTTATCACTTCAAAATCTAATTGCAAACCTTCGTTATTTCAAATGAATGAGTATATTTCACTTGAGTGATTGACTCAGATTAAACAGCAATAGCAACAATTTACATAGTACCTTTAATGTAATAAAACGTCCCAAGGCACTTCACAGGAGCATTAATAAAACAAAATATGACATCGAACCACATAAGGAGAATTAGGTCATTTAACAAAAGTCTTCCTCAAAGTGGTGGCTTTAAGGAGTGTCTTAAAGGAGGAGTGAGGCAGAGAGGTGTAAGGGAATTCAATAGCTCAGTTCCTGGGCAACTACCACAGACAGAATTATATGTGTTTATTTACTGTCTTTGATCAAAGTGATTTTGTAGGTGCGTGTATTTCCTTAGCCTTGGAGTGATTGCCAAATTTAAATAATTCCTGCAGCAAACTTTTCTGTGAGTTTTTAAAAATAAAGATGATCATTTATTATCACATATTTGTCCCGGAGATTTAAGGAAAATGTGACGCCTCAATCGTTTGACTCACCCACAGTAGTACTCATACAAAAATTAGATACAGATTAAGAAAAAAACAATGATTGCAAAGTATGTTAGTTTCAGTTTTGCTTTCATGGCAGACCTGTAGTTTCTTATATGAGTTGATACTTTTAGTTGAAGTGAAGGTCTTATAAGCAGAGGTTTCTCAGTACGCTGCAAGGCTTCTTGTAGTTGAGCTACCTACATAGCACAAAGGAAGATGGCTGTGGTTGTTTGAGGTCATTGCTGCAGGAGTTCCTCAGGATAGTGTCCTCGGCCCGACCATCTTCAGCTGCTTCATCAATGACCTTTCTTCTTTCATAAGGTCAGAAATGGGAATGTTCACTGATGATTGCACAATGTTCAGCACCATTCATGACTCCTCAGATACTACTGTCCATTTCCATGTCCAAATGCAGCAAGACCTGGACAATATCCAGGTTTGGGCTGACAAGTGGCAAGTAACATTTGTGCCACACAAGTGCCAGGCAATGACCATCTCCAACAAGAGAGAATTTAACCATTGCCCCTTGACATTCAATGGTATTACCAACTCTGAATCCCCCACTATCAACATCCTGGGGGTTACCATTGACCAGAAACTGAACTGGACTAGCCATACAATTACAATGGCTACAAGAGCAGGTCAGAGGCTAGGAATCCTGTGGTGAGTAACTCACCTCCTGACTCCCCAGAGCCTGTCCACCATAAACGAGGCACAAGTCGGGGGTGTGATGGAATGTTCTCCACTTGCCTGAATGAGTGCAGCTCCAACAACACTCAAGAAACTTGACACCTTCCAGGACAAAGCATCCCGCTTGATTAGCACCACATCCACAAACATTCACTTCCTCCACCACAGTGGCAGCAGTGTGCACCATCTGCAAGATGCACTGCATGAACTCACCAAGCCTCCTTAGATAGCACCTTCCAAATCCACGACCACCACCATCTAGAAGGACAAAGGCAGCAGAAACGTGGGAACACCACCACCTGGAAGTTCCCCTCCAAGCCACTCACCATCCTAACTTGGTAATATATTGCCGTTCCTCGCTGTCACTGGGTCAAAATCCTGAAACTCCCTCCCTAATGACATTGTTGGTGTATCTACACTACATGGGGTAGAATTTTCAGGTTGGGGTGTGGGCGTGTGCCTGACCTACTCAAGCGTAAAATAGCGCACGATGACATCGGGCCAGCGCCCCAAAGGCATCCCGCGTTCACACAGTCAGTGCACGCACAAAAGTCGGAAGCTCACCCACTGACAATTAAGAGGGCAATTAAGCCCATTAGAGTTGTAATTGTCCCCGAATTTTTGTGGTCCGTCCAACCTTATGGTTGGCGGATGGGCAAATCGCCCAGGAGGCCTTTACATTTTTCATGAAACCTCACCCAAGGGCGAGATGAGGTTTCCGTTATTGAATTTAAAAATATGAAAACCTGTGGACAGAATTTTTATAATGTATATGTTTAGGTGACTACTTTTGGACTATTTTGTTCTGATTTTAAAATGTTTACTTGGTACTTTAGAAGTCTTCTGGACTGCAGCGGTTCAAGAAGGCAGCTCCCCACCACCTTCTCAAGGGCAATTAGAGATGGGCAATAAATGCTGGCCTAGCCAGTGACACCCACATGCCATAAATGGAAAAAAAAAAGTTTCCATGAGATTAGTTCTCAGGTGAATGTGAAGGCAACAGAATAGGTTGGGGAGAGTCCTTTTCCCACTTTCAAGGTACGATTGTTTATTACCTTGGCTGTGTAGTTGACTTAATAGCTGGTTCGATGGTTGTGTGATGGACATTGAATGAATTTCCTAGATGGCTGTGAATGCCCATATGTAATTAGATATTTGCTTGAGTCTCAGAACTGCATGGAGCTGTTGCTACCAAAAGTCACATGGTTTGCAGCAGCCATTTTAAGTCTGTTTTGTTCAAAATTTTCAAGTATTATCTGAAAATTCATAATACACTGGAACATAACACAACTGAAGGTTAAAATCAGAGATGCTCAAGAAGCCAGAATTAGATGGCTCAGATATCTTGGAGGCTTGTGGGGCCAAAAGAGATTACAGAGATAGGGATGGGCAAGGCCATGGAGGGCTTTGAAAACAAAGATGAGGATTTTAAATTCAAGGTATTGCTTGACCAGGTGATAATATAAGTCAGTGTGCACAAGTGTGATAGGTGAACAGAACTTGCTGCAAGTTTAGTCACAGGCAGCAGAGTTTTGGATGGCCTCAAGTTTACGGAGGGTAGATTGTGGGAGATGAGCTAAGATTGCATTGGAAAAGATAACCAAGGCATGAATCAGGGTTTTGGCAGCAGATGAGACAAGACGGGACAAAATTGGGCAATGGTAGCGAGGTGGAAATAGGGGATCTTAGTGGTGTTGTGAATATGTAGTCAGAAGTTCACCTTGAGGTCAAATATGACATCAAAGTTGCAAACGGACTGGCTTTGTTTCAGACTGTTGCCAGAAAGCGGCATGGAATCAGTAGCTAGGGAATGGAGCTTGGAGCGGGGACTGAAAACAATGGCCTCGGTCTTCCCAATATTTAATTGGAGGAAGTTTTAGTTGATCTAGTCTTGGATGTTGGATAATCAACCTGATAAGTTAGCAGTAAGGAAATCGAGAGTTGAGGTAGAGCTGAGTGTCATCAACATGCATCTGAAAACTAACTGTCCTTTTGGATGATATCGCTGAGGTAGATGGGAAATAGGAGGTGTCCAAAGATATATCCTTGGGGGAACACCAGTGGGAACAGTACGGGAGTGGGAAGAAAAGCCATTCCAAGTGATACATTAGCTACGATTAGATAAAAAGGAATGGAATCAGATGAGAGCAGTCCCACCCAGCTGGATGACTGAGGATGGGAGTTGGAATGGGATGGTGTGGTCAGCCGAGTCAAAGGTTGCAGACAGGTGAAGAAGGACAAGGAAGGATAGTTCACCTTTTTCACAGTCACATAGGATGTTATTTGTGACTGTATAGAGCTGTTTTGTTACTGTAGCAGGGATGGAAACCAGATTGGAGGCATTCAAACATGGAGTTCCAGAAAAGATGGGCTTGGATTTGGGAGGCAACAACACGTTCAAGGATATTGGAGAGAAAAGGGAGGTTGGAGATGGGAAGGTGACACTGTCAATAGATAGAAAGGACAGTGGGGTCAAAGGTTTCTATTTGAAGAGAGGGGTGACGATGGAAGATTTAAAGGAAATAGGGACCACACCTGAGGAGAGAGAACCCTTAACAATATCAGCTAACCAGGGAAAGTTGGGAGTCAGCAGTTTAATGGGAATAAGGTCAAGGGTGCAGGAGGTGGATCTAATGGACAAGGTGAGCTTGGAGAGGGCTTAAGGGGAGGTTGGAGAAAAAAAATTAAAAGAAAGTTGCGAGTTCAGGGCTAGGGCTGGGAGGAACTTTACAGGAAATTTGGCTCACTGGGCAAGTGGAAGAGGCAGCAGATCAGGTGGTCCAATTTTAGTGACAAATACATCCATGAGCTCCTTGCACTTATTTTTGGAGGTGAGTGTTGTGGAGAAGGGGAGAGGAGTTTAAAGAAGATGGTTTTCAGTGGAGAGGTGAAGCCAAGGGTTATCTTTGCATTCTAGGATGATCCTGGAATACAGTGAGCAGTTTTAACAGAAGAGAGCAGGGTCGATAGTGTTTAATGTGGCCCAGATAGATCTGGCAGTGGATGGCTAAACCAGGGGAAAAGTTTTCCCCCTTTTGCGGGAGGAAGTGCGGGAGCAGGTGTGGGCGGGCGTGCCTCCAATCCGTGTCCCCAATTGGGGGTGTGCCGCCATTTTACGCTGGCAGGCCAATTAAGGCCCGCCCAGCGTAACGTACGCCAGGAAGTGCTATGTGCTCCCTGTGCGAGCGGCGGAGGATTCCCTCAGCCTGCACAGGCTCTTTCACTTGCAAATGCACGCGAAAGAACACACTGATCTCCCTGAGACTAAGCGCTGCCTCAGGGAGATCGGCTCCGAATTTAAAATTGCAATACAAATGATAGATAAATTTCCCTGACATGTCTCCTCATGTGACAGTGGACACTGTCACATGAGTTAGGACATGTCTATAACTTTTATTGAAACCTTTATTGAAAATTTAAATACCCTCATGAAACCTCATCCCACCCACAGATGAGGTTTCATGCATTTTCTGAAGCCCGCCAGGGCTCCCAGCCTGCCCACCAACCTAAAGGTTGGACGGGCAGGTCATTAATGATTTTAATTAGTTTCTCAATGGCCTCAATAGGCCGTTGACAAGTCAGTGGGCACACAGCTGACTCGGCTGCACCCCCGCCGACCTGAAAATGGAAATGACGCAGGATGACATCGGGAGTTCCACCCGATGTCATCCCGCGTCATGTTACATGTTGGCAAACAGGCCCCACCCCCGCTCGCCAACCGGAAGATCCTGCCCCGGGTGTCTGTCATATTCCTTTCACTTTGACTTAAGGGAGCAGAGGAAAGGGCCATACCAGGGGAATTGACAGGGCGAGACATAGAAACTGTTTTACTGGGGACCAGGGCATCAAAGGTGGGGGAGTGGGTGGTTGAGCAAATCAGTTGCTCCAGAAATGTTGTGAACTGAAAGACTAGAAGATTAACTGCCAGTATGAAAACATTAACTGAATTTAAACTAACTGTAAGTGAGGCAATGGAAAATGAAAAGCCAAAATTAAGCATTGTATTTTGCACGGATTGAAAGTGGGGAAGCTTTCCCAGACTTATCAGGGATGGTATTGGACTGGACAGAACCATACTAGCAAAAAATGTGCAGACCTTGGAATGTTATACCACATAATTATATAATCCCAGCGTGTGTGTTCGCTGTAGCTATAACTGCTGGCTCATGACAGCCTGAATTTTTGCCACAACAAAGAGGGTCTCTGGCTTAGCCAAGATGGCTCCAGAGACCCAACTTCGGAAGTCTTGTGCTTGAACCTAGCACCCCCCCATTTTTGCCAAGTAGAGAACAGGAGCGGGTTATAGTTTACACATCTGTAGTTCACAGAGGCAACTGCCTTCAAACAGATCCAATTTTCATAACTGAGATGTCTAAAACGTGACTTGTGGGCTTTAAGCCTTACAAGAGAAGGTCTAAAGCTGCTGAAGTTTTTTGCAGAGGCAAGGTATCCTTTTGGAGAGGTCCAGGGACACCTTTAGGAGAGGTAAGGTGCCCTTTGTGCAAGTTCTCATTGGGATTGTTAAAATTAGACATGAATATGCATAAAAAGTAGATAAATTCACTGGAACTGTCAAGCCTTTAGGGAATTGTCAGGCGGTCAAGGGAACTGTCAAGCTGTCTGGAAATTTAAATCTCCCACCCTCTAAATTCAGAAAAAAAACATGCAGCCGTTTAAAAAGTGTGTGCTATTTCACTCTGTTGACATAAGCCCTAGGGTTTATGCTATCATTGTAGGATTTGTGGTGCATGACTGATTACAGTTGCACACTGGGTGCCTGTCAGCTCACAGTTTGATTGACAGATTCAAGTGGTTATAAAGTCTTTGATGTGGGGCTATGAATACAAATGCTTTTATTATATGGGGTTAAGCCGTTGATTTAAATGTTTATTTTTATAACAGTTTAGGTAGTTGATGGAATGTAAATGTAGTGAATGGATTTTTATGAATGAGCGTGTTTTTTTTAAAATAAAGTCTGCAATAGGCACTTGGAACTTTATTTTATTTAATCTCCACATGGATCCTGAGGTCTTCCCATGGTGGATACTGGATAAGTTGGCTTGCAGGGTGCAAGGGCAAAGAGCAGGGGGCATGGGTTTCATGAGTTAGCACTAGATTGGCATAGGGACAATAAAGGGCCATGGGGTGGGTAGGGGGCATAAGTTAACATAGGGGCTGTAATAGGCCACGGAGGTGCTAGATAGATGGTCATTGATCAGAATGGAGGGTATGAGGGGCCATGGGGGTGGAAGACGGCATGACATGGCATGAGTTGGCATGGATAGGGGATGGGGAGTGCGTAGAGGCTGAGGAGGTGTGAGGGGTGAGGCCTGGTTGGCTGTTTTTTGTTTTCTTTTTACAGCTGGGTCAAAGTCCGAAAGCACCAAGGTGGGCCTTTCAAACAGCCTACCTCCACACTCAGCAGCCCCGTGGTTGCCTCCAAACTCTTTTGCCTGGGCTGGCGGACCTGCTTCCAATTAAGAACCTGCAAAAGTTGCTGAATCACCTTGGGTTGAATCTTCCATGTAGTTGTAATTACTGTCGGATTGTCATTCCGCTCCTTTTTACTTACCTTAGTCTGTAGCTGCACTTTGCTCACCCAGACTCTCAACCTAGGTTTGCTGAGAAATGAGCAGCATAGCTGCTCCTGGAGTCCTTTCTGTGCAATGCAGCGGTGTCAGGGGAAGTTAAGCTACACCCCTTTTTTTATGGGACTAGCAGCTTTAAACCAGTAAGTTTATAGATAAGTGGGCAGGTTGAGGGGGTGCGGTCCTATTCATTCATGGGATGTGGGCTTTGCTGGCTGGGCCAGCATTTATTGCCCATCCCTAATTGCCCTTGAGAAGGTGATGGTGAGCCACCTTCCTGAACCGTTGTACTCCATGTGTTGTGGGTACACCCACAGTGCTGTTAGGAAGGGAGTTGCAGGATTTTGATTCAGTGACAGTGAAGGAATGACGATATATTTCCAAGTTAAGTTGGTGTGTAGCTTGGAGGGGAACTTGCAGGTGGTGATGTTCCCATGTACCTGCTGCCCTTGTCCTTCTAGGTGGTGGAGGTCGGGGGTTTGAAAGGTGCTGTTTAAGAAGCCTTGGTGAGTTGCTGCAGTGCCTTTCATAGATGGTACACACTGCTGCTACTGTGCGTCGGAAGGAATGAACGTTGAAGATGGTGGATGGGGTACCGATCAATTGGGCTGCTTTGTCCTGGATGGTGTTGAGCTTCTTGAGTGTTGTTGAGGGTCAGGTGGGCAGGGGGTGTCAGGTGGTCGGCAGCGTTTAAAGCAGCTAGTGCCATAAAAACTTAGCTTAACACTGACACTGCTGCACTGCACAGAAGGGACTCCTTCTAGACCTAGGGATTAGTGCGGCAGGGGGATGGGATCCCAGGAGTAAGATCAGATAGGTCAGATTCAGATCAGAAAAATGGAGGTAGAACATTAGCTAGGGACTTTGTGATAGACATGGAGTTACAGGAGAAACAAAGTTTACAAAGTGTCTAGCAAGGGAAATTGATGGGGTTAAACTGTTTATACTTCAATGCAAGGAAGATTACAAACAAGGTAGATGAGTTAAGGGCACAGGTAGACACATGGCAGCAGGATGTCATTGCTACAATGGAGACCTGGCTAAAGGAGGGACAAAACTGGCAGCTTAATATCCCTGGTTATAGAGTCTTCAGACACGATAGAGTAGGAGATAAAAAAGGAGGGGGGTAGCACTAATGGTTAAAGAATCAATTCCAGTTGTGAGAAGGAATGATATACTAAATGAGTTAACAAACGAGGCTTTATGGATTGAGCTTAGAAATAAAAAAGGGGCAGTCACACTACTGGGAGTATACTACAGAACCCCAAACAGTGAACGGGAGATAGAAGAACAAATATGTAGGCAAATTTCTGCTTGTAAGAACAAGAGGGCAATAATAATAGGAGACTTCAACTATCCTAATATCAACTGGGATTCAAACAATATAAGTGGCACTGAGGGAAAAGAATTCATGCAGTGTGTCCAGGAAAATTTTTTCAACCAATTAGTGACAAACCCAATGAGAGGAAATGCAATTTTAGACCTAGGCATGGGGAACAAAGAAGGGCAAGTGGGTGAAGTGACAGTTGGTGACCATATCGGGACAGTGATCACAATTCAGCTAGACTTAGCATTACCATGGAAAAGGACAGAGATAAGGCAGGAGTAAAAGTCTTGAACTGGGGGGAAGGCAAATTTTGCAGAAATGAGAAGCGACTTAGCTGAGGTGGACTGGACAGCACTGCTGGAGGATAAAACAGTGGAAAACCAGGGGGAAGCACTAAAAAGCGAGATCCTAATTGTACAAAGTAGACATGTCCCGTACAAAAATAAGAGTGGTACTGCCAAATCTAGACTCCCTGGTTATCTAGAGGAATACAGGGTAAGATCAAATAGAAAAAGAAAGCATACGATAGGCACAAAGAACTAAGCACTGCAGATGTCCTAGACGAATATACGAAGTGCAGGGATGAAGTAAAAAAGGAAATAAGGAAATCAAAGACAGGGCATGAAAAAAGATTAGCAAGTAAAGTTAAAGATAACCCAAAGATATTTTACCAATACATTCATGCTAAAAGGTTAGTTAAGGAAAAAGTGCGACCCCCATCAGAGATGAAGATGGAAACTTGTGTGTAGAGGCAGAAGCTGTGGGAAGGGTTTTAAATGAATATTTTGTCTCCATGTTTTACAAAGGAAAGGGAGGATGTAGAAAAAGTAGTCCAGGAGGAACATTGCGAGATATTGGACGGGATAGTCATAAAGAAAGAGGAAGTACTCGAAGGGTTGAAATCCTTGAAGGTTGATTAGCCAGATGGATTGTTTCCGATGCTGCTGAAGGAAGTCAGGGAGGAGATAGCAGATGCTCTGAGGATGATTTTCCAATCTTCACTAGATACAGGGGAGGTACCGGAGGATTGGAGAAATGCAAATGTAGTTCCATTGTTTAAAAAGGGATCAAAGAAAATGCCAAACAATTATAGGCCAGTTAGCCTTACATTGGGGGTCAGCAAATTAGTAGAATCAATCCTGAGAGATAGGATTAACTGTCATGTGGAAAGGTATGGAATAGTCAGGGATGGTCAGCATGGATTTGTTAAAGGAAGGTCTTGCCTCACAAATTTGATTGAATTCTTTGAGGAAGTGACAAGAAGGGTTGATGAAGGTAGTGCAGTGGATGTTGTGTACATGGATTTTAGCAAGGCATTTGACAAGGTCCCACATGGCAGATTGGTCAGGAAAGTAAAAGCCCATGGGATTCAGGGTAATGTGGCAAACTGGATAAAAGGTTGGCTTTGTAACAGGAAACAAAGGGTAATGGTCGATGGATGCCCTTGCGAATGGAAAGTTGTCTCAAGTGGTGTTCCACAGGGCTCGGTGTTGGGACCCTTGCTGTTTGTGTTATATATTAACAATTTGGATGTGAACGTGGGGGGGTACGATTGGGAAATTTGCAGATGACACAAAGATTGGCCGAGTATTGGATGGTGTAGGGGATAGCCATAATATCCAACACAATATAGATGGGTTGGTGGAGTGGGCAGTAAAGTGGCAGATGGATTTTAACATAGAGAAGTGCGAGGTTATACATTTAGGGAGGTTAAACAGTTACAGGGATTACACAATAAATGGGAATATACAAAGAGGGGTAGATGAAGTGAGAGATCTTGGTGTACAAGTACACAGATCCCTGAAGGCAACAGTTCAAGTAGACAAGGTTTTAAAGAAGGCATATGGAATGCTCTCCTTCACTGGCAGAAGTATATTATATAAAAGTAAGGATATAATATTGGAATTATATAAAACACTGGTGAGGCCACAACTGGAGTATTGTATGCAGTTCTGGTCACCACATTACAAGAAGGATGTAATAGCTCTGGAGAGAGTGCAGAGGAGGTTTGCAAGAATGTTGCCAGGGTTAGAAAAGTGTAGCTACGAGGAGAGATTGGATAGGTTGGGGTAATTTTCCTTAGAACAAAGAAGGCTGAGAGGTGACTTGAATGAGGTGTACAAAACTATGAGGGGAATAGATAGAGTGGACAGGATAAAATTGTTTCCCTTGGTGAATTCTAGAACCAAGAGACATAGATTCAAGATAAGTGGCAAAAGGTGTAGGGGGGACATGAGGAAGAACTTTTTTACACAGAGGGTAGTGGGGGATCTGGAATTCGCTGCTCAAGTTGGTGGTAGAGGCAGAAACTCTAAACTCTTTTAAAAAGTACCTGGATCTGCGCCTTAAGTACTGTAAGCTGCAGGGCTATGGGCCGGGTGCAGGAAGGTGGGATTAGAAAGGGCACCTGGATGTCCTCGGGATGGCATGGACAAGCTGTAACTTTTCTATTGTTCTATGGTCGAGGAGCAGCTATGCTGCTCATTTCTCAGCAGGCCTAGGTCAGGAGTCTGGGTGGGAAATGTGCAGCTACAGACTAAGATAAGTATAAAGGGGCAGAATGGCAATCCGACAGTGGTCGGGGGGGGTGCTGTGGTTCAGGTGATCAGGGTGAGGGGGGGGGGGTGGTCAGATGGCCAGGGGGTTTAGATGTTTGAGGAGTGGGTCAGATGGGTTGGTTAGGGATGTGGGAGTGTTAAATCTGGGGGGGGAAGGGGGTGGGTATGGGGTGTTGTCAGGGGGTTGGGGGAGGTAGTCAGGTTGCTGGGGGGTAGTCAGGGTGTGGTGGAGTCGTGGAGGGCATTGGTAGGTGGGGGGTTAGTCAGGCAGTTAGTCTGGGGCATCAGGAACGTAGTCAGGGAGTTAGGGGCTAATCGGGGAGTCAGGAGGGTGGTAAGGGAGTTGGGTAGGTAGTCAGGGGTGGGGTGTCTTGTGAGGGGTCAGGGAGGGTTGCGGTTACCCAGGATTGGAACTGGTTTTAACCCTTCTAACTTTTCCTGGGTATCTATTCTGCTAAGTGAGTCAGAACTTTCCAAAGTCTCCATCTTTAAATCAGAGTGTTGGAGGGCTCCAGATGCAGGCTAATTGAAACTTCCCAGGCAATTCCCATGCAGTCTTTATGTAGGGACTTCCAGGGGCGACGCACAAAGCATCTTCCGGGGTATCTCTGGGATACAACCACGACCCACACCACCCACACACACACACATCCCCCCCCCACCCCCATCACCCACCTTGAGGAACAGAAGATCTGGACCATTGTCTGTAGTGAGAAATGACTTATTTGAGTCATTTTAGCTCAGTATGAGTTTGTAAAAATGAAACTGAATAGACTGGATCTGCTGTGTCAATAGCCTTACAATATCCGAAGGAAAGAGATGCTTGGCGGCACTCCAGACACCCATCGCAAGTAAGAAACAACCTGTGACATCTCATTCAATGACAAGATGTTTAAAAAACAGGAATAATGGAAATCAGTATTAAAAATCTAAAATGAAGTGTCCCAGCTGAAACATTAACCTATTTTTCACTTTCAGATGCTGCGTGACCTGTTTTGCATTCCAGCAATTTCTGTTTTTATTAAATTTAGTGACTACATCCTTTAGCCTATAGAAAAACAATCTAGTCAGAGGTAAAAATTTTGCATTGTAAATTACTGCAAACGTAACTGCAGCTCTGTCCTATTTCTGAAAATAAGGGAGGCAGTGGCATAGTGGTAGTGTCACTGGACTACTAATCCAGAGATCCAGGGTAATTCTCTGGAGGCCTGGGTTTGAATCCCACCTTGGCAGATGGTGGAATTGTAATTCAATAAAAATCTGGAATTGAAAGTCTGATGGTGACCATGAAACCATTGCCAATTGTCGTAAAAACCCATTTGGTTCACTAATGTCCTTTAGAGAAAGAAATCTGCTGTCCTTACCTGGTCTGGCCTACATGTGACTCCAGACCCACAACAATGTGGTTGACTCTTAGATGCCCTCTAAGCAAGGACAATTAGGGATGGGCAATAAATACTGGCCTAGCCAGCAATGCCCATGAATGAATAAAAATAAAGCATTACATTAAGTAATCAATTAAAAAATTCTACCACAGACCAAGAATTATTTTCCTTCAGATTTGCAGGATGACCAATGTTTTCGGAAGATGTGCAGAGCTGCTTTCAGACCTATAGTCAGCTGAAGTCACTCACAAGAGAAAATAGCTACTGGTATCAGCTGACAGTTTAATTGCTGGTGCTTTGAATGGCTAAGTATGAACCAGTCTAGTCCACAGTCCTATTAAAAAATTTATTGACCAACTCAAATGCCTATTGACGTGAATAGAAAATACTGCATAGGTTTAACTTCACTTCAGATGGACGTGCTGATGTTTTAAGAATTTGCTACTTCATCATTTAATTATAGAAGTGCCTTAATTTCCTGCATGGTACATTATATACAGCCTCATTTACATCTTCTGTTTCAATGAATCCTTTTCATGTCTGAATTCTGCAGCTGTAAAATAAATAACAAAATGAATTAAGCTTTTAAAATCAGGAAACAATGCATTGCTAAATAAAATATGTCACCAATTAAAATGTAGGTGGCATCATATCATGGATTTAAATGCATTCTTCCACGAGTTTTTATTTATTTTGCAGACTCATTATTTTTCTTTATTAAACTATACATTTAAAGCTTAACCCTTTGTGGCTTTTAAGGCTATTCTTCTGAATGGAAATATTTTATCTCACATGAAATTACTTTTGGTTCATTTTCTTCCGGAAGGAAAAAGTATAGGAAAATAACTGGTCAAAAATGGACAATGTATGTTGTAAAATTAGATACAAACCCTGGAGTTGCATTAAATTACCTTTGGGAGCAGGTACAAACTTTGCGGATATTTCTATCTAGGCAAGTATGTTGGTAGACACCCTGACAGGGCACATGTACATAAATTGCATGTAAGGCTAGTTGGATAAACTGGGTGGCCTTTTCTTGTTCTTAAACTATTATAGCATGGGATACTAGCTTAAAATACTCAGCATAAATTGGGGGAAACTTTCACTTTTTTCTTTGCTGAGGCAATAACCTGGCAGAGCAGATCGTCCAGCAGTTACAGAGCCCACCTGATTTCCATTCCTTCATCAATTTAATCTTCAGATTTTCCCTGCTACCATGACAGAGGCAAAACCCCTGTCTACCCCACACAAAGCAAATGATGGTGAGGTGTGGTGACAAAGCTAAACTAAAAAACTAAATATAGATTGCCTCCTGCCTTGTTCAGAGCATTCATGGTTGAGTCCGAGGTTCGAGGGCAGGATGAAGGGCAAAACTCTGGGCAGGATCTTACCAGTGGTGGTGAATTAAGGGGCCATCACGGGGAACTCCATCCAGTCGAGGATGCTGGCCCACTCCTAGAGTTGCCGGACCCAATTAGGGGGCTGGCAGCTCAGCAGCCTAAGTTTCAGGAAGAAGAAGAGGGCACCACCATGTTGAGGCGCCCTCAAGGACAACTCAAGTTTTTAGTTTACTGTGCTGGGACCAGGCGGGCAGGCCCCAGCGATCAGAAGGTGAACCCTCTAGCAGGGCGTTGAAGCCGCTGGGGTCAGCCACTACCCCCGAGACGTCCCTCCTTGGAGCATGGACCAGCCATTAAGGAGGGGCTCTCCCTCATCCTTGTACCCATTGGGAGGCTGCCAGTGTTTATCTAACATCTGTAAAATACCAGCAGGAAGTGGCCACTAATTAGCCAATTAATTGGTTTAATAATTGGCCACCCATCATTGCAGGTGGCTGCAATGCTCCCATTGCCTCTTCTGAGAATATCCCATGGCGGCGGGAAGATGTCAGGCTCTCCTCCAGGTGCTGTCATTTTACAAAGCATCCTACCTCCCAGCTGTCTCCAGGGGGCTGGTAAAATCCAGCCTGATATGTTTGGAATTTGCTAAATTGAACATTGTACATGTGTTTGAACTTACCAATGTGAACTTTTAAAAAATGTATTTATGGGATGTGAGTGTTGCTGACATTGCCCATCCCTATTTGTCCTTGGGAAGTCAGTACTAAGCTGCCTTCTGGTGTAGGTACACGCATAGCGTTTTTAGGGGGTGAGTTCTGGGATATTGACCCAGGGACAGTGAAGGAACAGTGACGTATTTCCAAATCAAGATGTTTTGTGACTTCGACAGGAAATTGCAGGTGGTGGCATTTCCATGCACCCGCTGCCCTTATCCTTCCATGCGACAGAGGTCAAAAGTTTGGAAGATGCTATCAAAAAGAAGCCTTGATTTTATCAAATCATGTTTATATAAAGCAGTCAGGAACAGAAATGGTATCACAAAGGGTATTCACTGATCGCTGTTGGAATGTGCTGCACAATATCTACCTCAGTGCATTGTAACTTTTTAACAAGAAAATAAGATCTCCTGTTGAACACATACAAAACCTATGAAAGCTGACACTTTTTCAACAATGAAGTACTCCTTGTAAAATAAGATTTGTCAATCTCATGGTGGTTTGGCTTAACACAATTGCAGAATGTTCACCAAGTAATTATTCATTTTCCTAAGAAGTGAAAGACTGATGTTCACAACAAAATGGTTGTAATGTTAGAAAGCATTGGAGCTAAATTTCCAGCTGGTTGTCTAGAAAAAAGATCATTTTACATCTAAATAAATACTCTTGCCTTCTTTAGGTAGCAGGTGAAGACAGGCATGCTCAGAAGCGTGTGCAATTCTGGAGTCTTCTGCGCAGTGGGTGACCCTGCAGCCAAAGACGAATATTTGGAACTCTTGCCTTGTCCAGATGTGACTGTGCAGGGTAAAAATCAAACAATAATGGGAAAGGGATGCTCATCGTCCTGTACCAGAAATCGATGAAAGCCCACAACTTCATACAACAATGTAACACGGCAAGCATTTGAATGTAGAGTGTTCAAGGTAGCTTCTAGCAGTCACTGTGGAGAGAGAAACAGAGTTGAAAGCCCAGTATGGCTCTTCTTTGGAATGATAAAGAATCATACTGGATTTGAAATGTTAATTCTGTTTCTCTCTCCACAGTTGCTGTAAAGCATGCTTAGTTTTTCCAGCACTTTCTGTTTTTATTTCAGATCTCCAGCATCCGTGGAATTTTGCTTTTGTTCCAGCAGTGACTTTTTGGGTCAGGACAACTTGCACTTTTCAGTAATTTATAATGTGCAATACTCTGAGGTATTGCACAATCTCATTATCATTATTTTTTTGCATATTTAACTACAGTTTTTTAATTAGATGTATTTTATTATTCATGCACATAATTTCACTGTTGCTCATGCAGCTCTCCTGTATATAAAAAGCATTCCAACTTTCCTGCTTGTGGTCCTAAACTGACAAACTGTTCGACTCTCCACTACAGTAATGGCTCTTTTAATTTAGCTAATAGCTATCATGTTATGTACCTTTATAAATTTGCTAAATTCATAGCACTGGGAGTTGTCTCTCTATGCGGTAACTGTAAGTAGTTTGCTGTGTTTGGCTTTCGCATAGAACTGTTTGCTCAGGGTATGGCTCCTTGATGTATTATTAAAATTGGTAATGGACTCCAGGGACTCTTTCTGCTATAAGCCTTCATTTTCAGTATAAACCATGCGTTGTTTTCATCTTTCCTCATGATTGTTAATGGCAGTGATGATGAGCAGGGTGTTTTTCCAATACCTTTATGAGAGCTGCTTTATTATGCAATAGAAATAACCAAGCTGCTGATTTTGTTTAAGGTTTTCAATTATTTATTTGACTGAACACATCTGTTACTGGCAAAGACCCAAGCATGGACCAGAGCTATTACTGGTTTACACCTGCTGAACCATAACCATAGATGTGCACATGTAACCACAAATCTGAATGGGTATTCTGGCTCTGTTCACACATTTTATTTTAACGGTAAAAGTTACACAATTTTTCCAGCTATACATAGGTCAGATTTTACAACTATTATAAGGAGATCGAACGATTCTTTAAAATAATATAATTTTATGAAAATATTTATTGGAACAAAGATTGGATTTTTCATATTTACCATTTTGAATTCAGGGACATTAATAACCCCTCTTTGATTATGTAAGGGAGAGACTGAAACACCAGTTCTTGACCCTTTTCAACTCAATCTTTCTCTGCCCTATTAAAAAATTCTAATAACCCTCAAGCTTATCAATATGACAGTTCAAGTTATAAATCTTGTTGGGTAGCTTTAAACTAAAATGGAAACCAACAGTAATATTGCAGATTCCAGTGAGTTCTGTGCTGTAGACTGATGTCCACTGGGAGCTGAAGTGAGAATCATCTCACATAAGTCCTCCTCTGCTAATTTCCACAGTTGCCAAAATTGTTTCAGTCTATATGTAACACCCATCAAAGCTCCTTTGGCTAGGGGGTTTAAATATTGGTTCTAATGTGCTGTGGGAGTTCTCCTACTTTCCTGCCGAATCGGCCATTGATGCAATTTCTTAGAGATTCTGATCTCCCACTGGAATTAGAGCTGGACACAAGAAGTGTCTAACCTGTGAAATTTCTGCACTGTCTATTTTTCTATTCAATCCTTTGGATGCTAACTATACTGGGGACAATAGATAGCTGGCGATTAGTGTGACAGAAGACAAGAGCAGTGGAGGACAGGTTTTGGGACAATTTAGCAGTTATGATGAAAGATTGGAAGGTTGGGATGCTGGAAAGGAGAACTAAGGAGTAAATGGGAGATTGGTGTCAAATTGCCCCAAGAGGCCTTTGAAGGTCAATCCAGGATGGGATGTAATGTCCACCTTCCCACCAGCTGGGCCCTTTCCCAAATCATACTTTCTGAGGCTGGGGTATTAAGATGGGATTGGGTAGACACGTCTGCTATTGATAATATAAATGCAGCAGTTACCTCAGGCCACAGCTCAATGATGCTGCAAGTAAAAATTGTTCCTGTGCTTTTCTGAGACTGTTTCTTATGTAACCAATTACAGTATGCCAGCCTTTTAAATGCTTCTAATGCCCTAAAAATTACCTGTGTCCAGAATTACTAAAGGTGCACAGGAATTATATTGTATAATGTGTTTGCCCGCACCTGGGCACTTGCAGACAAATGTATTATACACACAGTCCCAAGTGGCCTTGATATTTTGGTGGGAGTGAAAAGAGCAATCAGGTCCTTCTCTCAAAATACAACAAGAACTTATTGAAAATTCAGCCCCATTGAATCTAGCCTCGCCAAAAGTGTGATTAATTATTTCAGCTGCAATCTGAGTGAGCAGCCAGAGAGAGAGGTGCAATCAATGGAATGAAGTTCTTGGTACAAACCAAAAATGATAGATTCAGTCTTCCTAAAGTCCAATTGTAGGAAATTCTGACTCATCTACCACATCAGTATAGGTACTATCACAGAGATATGGTTGAGGGGCAGGATTGGCAGCTCAACATTCCGGGATATAGAATCTTCAGGCGAGACGGGAGGGAGTAAAAGAGGAGGTGGCATTGCATTATTAATTAAGGAGTCAGTTACTGCAGTAAGGAGAGATGATATCTTGGAGGGGCCATCGAATGAAGCTTTATGGGTAGAGTTTAGGAATAAAAAATGGGCAGCCACATTATTAGGTGTTTATTATAGACCTCCAGATAGTCAGCGGGAAATTGAGGAGCAAATATGTGCACAATTTGCGGAGGTGTGTAAAAGCAATAACAATAGGGTAATTATATTAGGTGATTTCAACTTTCCCAACATTAATTGGAATGAACATAGTATTAAGGGCTTGGATGGAGTGGATTTCTTGAAATGTGTACAGGAGAACTTTTTAGGCCAATATGTAAAGGGTCCAACAAGGGACAGTGCAGTGCTGGACCTAATTCTGGGGAATGAAGCCGAACAGGTGGCTGAGATGGTGGTGGGGGAGTATTTTAGTGATAGCAACCACAAAATGGTACAATTTAAGCTTGTAATGGACAAAGAAATATGCAAAAAAATGTGTTGGACTGGGGGAGAGCGGATTTTAGTAAAATAAGGCAGGATCTGGCCAAGGTAGACTGGGAACAGTTACTTGTGGGGAAATCTACAGAGGAGCTGTGGAGGGTGTTCGAAAAGGAAATGGGGAGGGTACAGGCTCAACATGTTCCCTCTAGGGTGATAGGAAGGAGTAACAAGCCCGGAGAACCACGGGTGACCAGAGATATTTAGGATACGATGAGAAGGAAAAGAGAGGCTTTTAGCAGGTACAAGGGATGCAAATTAGCAGAGGCATTAGTGGAGTACAGAAAGTGCAGGGTGGAGCATAAAAAAGCAATTAGGAGAGCAAAGAGGGGATATGAGAAAGCTCTGGCTTGTAAAAGTAGGGAAAATCCTAAGATATTCTATAAGTATATCAATGGGAAGAGGATAACCAGGGAAAGAGTAGGGCCCATTAGGGATCAAGGGGGCAATCTATGGTTGGAGCCAGAGGACATCGGTAGAGTGTTGAACGAATACTTCACATCCATCTTCACCCAAGAGAATGAGGAAGAAGGTATCAAATTCAGGGAGAGAGAATGCGAGGTTCTTAAGCAAATTGATATAGGGAGTGACAAGGTATTGTAGGTGTTAGCAGGCTTAAAAGTGGACAAATATCCAGGTCCAGATGATTTGTGTCCCAGACTGCTGAAGGAGGCAAGGGAGGAGATTGCAGTGGCTCTGACCCAAATTTTTAATTCCTGTCTAGCCACGGGGGAGGTGCCAGAGAACTGGAGAACAGCTAATGTGGTTGCGCTGTTTAAGAAGGGTTATAGAGATAAGCCAGGGAACTACAGGCCAGTGAGTCTCACGTCAGTGGTAGGGAAACTATCATGTAAGAAATTCTGGAGGTAGCCATGCAGAGGCTGGAAAGCAAGCCATTGTTGGAGACAAGCTGCTGCATTGCAACAGGTAAGAATGGAATCACACATGGGCTGTCACACTGAGGTGAACCAAACATGACAGCTGGTGCAGGAGATTGGCATTGGCTGTGTCAAACATTTCAAGGAGGATATGGAGGACAGATAAAATGTCATGGCCAGAATTACAGAGTGTACCACTGATAATTTTGGCCAGGGCAGTGTCTGTGCAGAGTGGAAACCAAATTGAAAGTATTTGAGCAGGGAATTGTTTCAAAGATAATAACACATTCAAAGACCTTGAAGACAAGTGGAAGGTCATAGATTATAACTGGCAATTGGAAGGGTCAATGGGAGGCTTTTGAGACAGGGACAATGATGGGACTATTGAAAACAAGAGGGACAGCACCTGAACAGAAAGAGCCACTGGCAATGACAATAAGCATTGAACCAGGAAAGAAAGGTGAGTAGTTAGGAATTTGATGAGAAAGCAATCTAGGTTGAAGATGCAGTTTTTCATAGGTGTTTTGTCATCGAACAGCCATAAAGGAGAAAGAAGCTGCACTCCATTTTACTGGACTAAATTCAATGCAAGCTCTTCAAATGTGAAAGAGCAGCATCATAATACACTGCAACAGCCAGTCCATGCTCTCAATTACTTAAGTAAATAATGGCAGCCAGGCCCCCACAGCAGTTTAAACTGCAAATACACATTTCATTACCAGTTGATGTTCAAATGCTCTTTGGGGAAGGATTTTGTAGCAAATTGGTGCTTCCTAGAAATGTTCTGCTGTAAACCTCCACTTTGTTAAGCTGGGCAAATAGTGTATTTTCCTACAACTGTGCAGTGTTATGTTTCCTGAGGCAGATGCAGCATTTGTATCATTAATGGCACAGATGCTTGCCCAAACCATTCAAATGCCCAATGATTTATATTTACAGATGGTTATTTTTATGTTTATTGTAAAGCTGAACCTCACAAAAGGAATTCAGAAGGTCCAACAGATGGACATTGTACACCTCCTAATATTGATTATTGTACAGTAATTAGATATGTAATAGAGGTTGAAACAGTAGCCCCGTAATTTTTTGGAAAAAAAAGGCTTGCATGATAAAATTACAAAGTTGTAATTACAATGTTTTACAAAGTTTCATTAGGGAGAGACAAGTGGTTGAGACTGGGGAGATAATAGCCAGGTCATAGAAATAGCAGCCAAGCTTTGCTTTGTCAGGGTCATGGAAGGTTCAGTGATGCAGGGAAGCTTCCCCATGATCCAAATAATCCACTAGGGACTATGCTAAAAACATTCTTCATATTGTGGGAAAACAGTGACCACCATGGGAAAATTAAGACTGGACAAGGATGTTGACATGACCTATGGAATAAAGGTGCTGCAACACTTGGCCGCATTAAATTATTCATGCTGCATTCTCTGCTGGATGTTATACTCTTAGGAAGACTTATATAGCTCAGTGATCACTTCTTGAATATTATTTATTATTTACAAAATTCAATGCCTCACCAGAGGCAATGTTTATGGAAATTTGCAGATTCTGGAGCAAACATGTAAATTTAGGTAAAATATTCATACGTTAGCTTTTTTGTTTAATAGTGCAATAAGTTGGCATTTAATTTTAAACTTTATTTTCTTTCTTTTGATAGAACACATTTTGCTACAATTTGTGAAAGAAACAATTATTTAAACATAACATCGACTAAATAAAATGTGAACATAGTTTATAAAGTTGAGAAGCCAGGATTTGTAAGTTGTTTAATTCTTTTTTAAAAATGTGTTTTAATGATGTGGACAATGCTAGTTATATGCATCTATTGCTCATCCTCAGTTGTCCTGATAACAAGGTGACCAGAAGGATCACTTCAGAGAGCATTAAAAGAATCAACCATGTAGCATGGGACTGGAGTCATGTGTAGGCCAGACCAGACTATCTTCCCTGGAGGACATGAGCACAAAAAATCTGAAGCTCTCATGGTCACTTTTGAGGTCCACACAAATTACTCAATTTGTTGAATTAAATTTTATAACTTGCCATGGTACAATTTTAACTTTCAACTTGTGAGTTGCCAGTCCAATAACATTATTACTACCTTATCCATCTATTTTAATTTATGAAAGCACGTGAAGATTGTCACCTGGAAAAGGCCTGAGCATCTGCCTTTCCTTGCTGATGACATTTTCAAAGAGTGACTTTAAGTATTAGCTTGTTACTTGGATGTAAGTGTTTTCAGATGTTACAGTGCAGTGGCAGAACCAGCAAACTATGAACCATACAATCCATTATCTCTGTAAAGCGCCATGGTATGAATTGCAATGCATCATACATCAGGGCCTTGTGAGGATCAGAACCAGGTACTACCTTGTAGCAGGAACTGATGTGGGATTCAGAACATGTTCGCGCCCATAAAACAAGAAACCGAACTGTCATTATTTCTTCATTTTTCACTTATAGGATCATTTTTCTAAAACTCAAATGAAACCAGCATGCTTGCAGACTTTTTTCCTGGTTAAATATGGAACACCCAACAATAGGCTAATTCTAAACCCATCCAACAGTTTAATAGGCGATTTACTACTAAGAAATCCTTTGGAACAAAACCTAAGTACATTAAAGTCAGACAGTAGGCTTATTACTCTAGAGACCCATGAAATGATAAATTACCCATTTTTAACTATAATTAATACTTAAGGCAGTGTTTCCTGTGATACATGGTGAATAGGCTATTGTTCATAGCTTCTGGAGTTGGTACCTTCTTATGATGTTGTGTGTCTAACTGTGATTTGTTCTGAAGTGCCCAAGTACTCTTTTGGAGTGGATAGAGGCAATAATTTGTTTGCTAAGCCTGTCTCAGGAACTATACATCATTTGAGGAAACAAAGCCCCTTTGCAGCTGATACGATCAGCTTCCTCTATCTGTGTTCCTTTTTTTCCCCACAGTACACGTCCAGGCTCTCAAAATGTTTTCATTGTGATAATTTGTGATGGTCATGTTCCAGAAGTCAGGGCAAAATGCATCTATCTTAAGCTGAATGTTGGACTTTTATTTTCCATACATCGTGAGCTGTACCACTTGAGGAAAGTTCTTTGCCAACTTTTATTCTCAGTATTCCTTTGTTTGGTTTAATTTTTCATTTTGTCAAAAAAACAAGGTTTAGGAAATTAATCACCCTTGTCATAACTACCAAGGGAACAAGGACCACCACAGAGCCCTCTAGTATCAAAAAGCATAAACTCTTCTACATACGGCAGCAAAAGAGCAAATATCATTCGGAAAAATAGTAATACATAACTGTCATTGAAAACACATGCAAACAAACTTCGAATAGCAAACTGGACTTATGGTTAATAAAGGCATCACTTCAGACTTCATCACTTCACGTTGTGATACAGTCCTCAGTCCCACGTTAACTGTCTATAAATTTGCTTCTGGGATTCAGCATACATATCTAAATAAAAATATAAAGCAGCTTTGGTAAAATACAACAGCAGTTTGGTAGTTCTTAAGAAATAATTCATCTTAATTTGTCTCCTATTTCATAAATTATTAGCTCTTTAACGTACTTTATTTAATAGTTTGGGAAAATCAATCCTAATGTGTACTGGGAAAAAAAACATTTGACATGCAAAGAAAAATGGATCTCTAAAGTTGAGCCTGGAGACCTGAATATCATAGCTAACATATGTACCTTTCAGTCCAAGTTCTCGTCTCCTTGACAATTTTGTTTGAAGGTACTATTCTCAAGGAATACTTTCATGAATGCATTTCATTAAACATTTGATATATAATCATTGCTAAAACTGATCACTGTTAAGACTTATTTTGCAGAATCCCACTGATTTCATAAATTTTGTGAAGAAATAAGCATTAATAATGGTAGTCGCAGCCATAACATAATGGCATCTCTCCAATAGCTGCTAATATTTGATGACATTTTGGGAGTTGAAATAACTCCTGTTGTTGTATTTTTTTGTCTGCAAAAAATAGAACAACATGCGGAATAAGTTCTGACCGAGTGTTTCTCCACGTGCACTGTTCTCCAGATCACTTAGCTTTGGAAATAGCCTTGTGAACAGTAACTGACAGGCTTTCAGCCTCTTAGGTGACCTTACTAAAGAGCCATTAAGGGGAGCTCGCATAAAGTTCCACAGCATAGATCTACCTCAACACTCAAGAGCTGTCATTGGATTGTGGAAGGGAGAGGAAGGCATGGAAAATGAACTGAACCATATCCTAAGAATATGTGGTGAGGGATGGGGGATGTTAGAGAAGCAGAGACAAAGGAAATTAATGGGTGCAAATGATCCCAATTTCTCACCCTGTAGGTCTTATCATGAGAAGGGAAACTGAAGAGTAGTGCAGTACTACATAATTCAAAACACGTTAGTATTGAGTTGTGAAAGACCATGTGCACTGGATCAGAATACTACTAACAAAATTGCTTCAATTTGCTAAACATACTGCCACTCAACTCACAGTTATCATTGCACAATTGCATTTTATTTTCACAAAACTCAGGACAGAGAAAGGATTGCTGAGCACCATATGTGTCGAATAGATTGAAATGAGCACAAGAATTGACTGCCACTTTTGTAGCTAGTTTTATTTTTGCAACTGTATTAATAGAAAATTATTTAGCAGTGTCCTGTTGCAGATCATATTGAACTAGGGAATTTCATTTTTTTTGGTGATACTGTAACAATTTATATAGCACCTTTAACAAAATGAAATTTCCCAAAGCACTTCACTTTATAAAAGAAAGAATGAAATTGAGCCGCATAAGGAGATACTGGATCAGATGATCAAAACCATGCTCAAAGAGATAGGTTTTAAGAAGTGTCTTGAATGAAGAAAGTGAAGTAGTGAGGTAAAGAGGTGTGGGAGGGAATTCCAGAGCTTGGGGTCAAGGCAACTAAAGGCATAACCGCCAATGGTGAAGAAATTGTGAATGGAAATGCACAAGAGGCCAGAATTAGAGGAGCTCAGACATCTTGGAGGGCTGTGGGAGATTACAGACACAGCGAGGAGCTGGAGAGATTTCAAAACAAGGATGAGAATTTTGAAAACACGATGTTGCTTGACTGGGGGCTAACGTAGGACAGCGAGACCAGGGGAAGAGGACTTGCTGCAAGTTAAGACACAGACAGCAGAATTTTGGATGACCTTAAGCTTAAGCAGAATGTGGGAGACTGGCCAAGAGTGTGTTGGAATAGTCAAGTCTTGAGGTAATAAAGCCATAGATGAGGGTACATTTACAATACAATTATGTTTTATGTGTGTGCTTGAAGATTGGGTCTCAGTGACTATTTTTGATTTCTTGCTTTTTTATATAGTAGCTATGCAGTAATATCGAGTTCCAATACTATGCAGAATATTGATTACAATGGCTGATTGTAAGCATTAAAATATTTTTTCTTGTTATTTTCTGGTATCTGTAACTTAGGAGATGCTACAAGATCATGGAAAAATATCAGCACAGTAATGATTCATTCCTGTATTACTTATAGAGCAAAAGGATGAAAAATTAACTGTTACAATGATTAAGTTTTGAAATCCTGAATTTCACTGGCATAACAAGATTCCAGCTTTTCTCTAAGTGCCAGCTGTGGCACTCTTGCCTTTGAGTTACAAGGTTCGGGTTCAAGTCTCACTGCAGGACTTGGGTATAAATATCAAGGCTGACACTCCAGTGCAGAACTGAATGCTGCACTATTGGAGGTGCTGTCTTTTGGATGGTGTGAAACCGAGGCCCCATCTGCCTGCTTATGTACATGGTCTCACTGAATATTTTGAAAAACGGCAGAGGCAATATTCCCAGTGTCCTGGTGAAAAAGAAGATTATCAGGTCAATGTCTCATTGCTGTTCATGGGAGTTTGCTGTGCACATATTGGCTGCCACATTTCCTACATTACAACAATGAGTACACTTCAAAAAGTACTTAACTGGCTGTAAAGCTCTTTAAGGTGTCTGGCGGTCATGAAAAGCACTATATAAATGAATGAACATATAGATGCAAGTCCTTCTATTTGTGTGTGAAACAGATCACTTTCACCAACTTACTGATGTTGAGGCGTATGATACAATTTCATCCTCACAGTTTACAAAATTGTAATACTTTCTCATTTAGGATCTGGTGATAAACTAGATCAAATGGACAGTATGGACCATTGTTACAGAAAAATATTTAGCAGGCTGCAATTGTTCACAAAAAGCAGCAATGTCAGTACAGGATTGAGTGAACACTGGTGCCTTCTGGGTACACTAAATTTGCCACACTTTCAGCTGGGCCAATCAAAGACAAAAAACACAGCAGAGGCTGTCACACTGCACAGCAGCATGAGCAACGCTTTATAGATTTCAGCTCATTAAGTGCTTCATTAACAGCTTAACAAATGGCTCAGCAGGATTACTCCTGGCGTATTTTCATTGGCTGAGCTGTTGTTTGTGATTGCTAATGAATGATGCCAAATCCTTACTGTTTAAAATAGTGTGTTCCTGTGACTTCATTATCAGGCTAGGCAAAGAGTGGACACATTCTTGATTGCTTTTTTTTTTTAAAAGAGGAGGTGGTAGCATAGTGGAATTGTCACTGGACTAGTAGTCCAGAGACCAAGGGTAATACTCTGGGGACCTGGGTTTGAATCCCACCATGGTGAAATTTGAATTCAATAAAAATGTAGAATTAAAAGTCTGATGACTATTGCCAATTGTTGTAAAAGCCCACCTAGTTCATTAATGCCCCTTTAGGGAAGGAAATCTGCCATCCCTGTGACTCTTAAATGCCCTGTGAACAAGCCCAATTAGGAATGGGCAATAAATGCTAGCCTAGCCACATCCCATGAGTGAATTTTTAAAAAATCACCCTTTGAACCAAATTACAGAAATCCGGCAAGTTCCTGCAGTACTGGATTGCATATAAAATTTCAACAATCATCTTATTCATTCTACAATAAAAAGATGAGAGAAAAGTGAAAATGGCAGTAGTACAATCAAACAATGTATTTCCATTTCTAGTCTGTGCTGAGTTAGCTGATCATAAGTAGACTGACAGTAGGAGCTATAATTAGCCTATAATACAAGTGGAGAATAAAAGTCAGCTCATGGTCCCCTTTTCAAACAATTATCCAGTGTCCCCCTTCTGGAAATGTCAATTAAAAGAAGATTGGGCTTAACTGTGATTATCATCATTGTCAAACAGCCTGCCAACACTTAATGTTGGTAGATTTTACTAGATGGTAGATGTTCGTAGATTTTATGGCTCCTTGCTGCTGGTGAGATGCCACACATGCCACTGGTATGAATTGGAATATCATAAACCTACTTCCTATGATTTTCCAATGCATGCTCATGGCATGTGAAATACCTGATCAGGGTAAGGGCTCAGTCTATCTACCCCTAACTATTGTACACATAAAATATTGAACATTCTGCTGAGGCTAACTGATACTTTCCAGGATTCAGCATTTTCTAGGAGACAAGCAAAGGAATTGAGCAAAAGAAAGGAAAATATTTCTGAGATTGTTTACTTTCACTAGATTTTGTGACAAAGCTGATTTTTTACAATTGGTTGTACAAAGTAATACTGTCACATGCACAAATTTAATTTGATGTCATTTCTTAAGGCAACAAATTATAATAATGAAATACAGATGTAAGTAAACAGTTTGACTAAATGGACTGAATTTTCATCTCCAAATAGGGACAAATATGGAGGCGAATGGGTGTGAAAATTCATGCCACTGGCCAATGTGTCAGTTTTCTGGCAGCAGCCTGCCCTTGCACCATTTTCCTAGAGGCGGGATGGGGGGCTGAAAAAGCTACCCATCCATAAGCAGCTGGTAGCCAACTGCGGTAAATAAGTGGTCTATTAAGGCTGATTGGAAATAAGTCAGAAGCTGACTGGAGTTTTCCAGGCAGCCTGTAGGCCCCCTACCCCTACTCAATGAGAATAAGGCTAGCTGCCTGCAGACAGCCTCCAGCAGGAGGCCAGAGGGCCAGTGCTCCTGGCAGGCTTTGAGGCCCTCTTGCCCATCTGGTTACAGCTGCAGCCAGGCCCCCCTCCACAAGGGTTGTCCACTGCTGAGGCCATTTTTTAAGTTAAGCATGCATAATGAGGCTTTGCTGAGAGCCCAGACTCCCATAAAAGGTTTTACTTCGTTGACAAGCTGGGGAGAAGGGGAAACTATGCCTGATTGACATCTTTATGATGCTTTAAGAAGCTATTTTTTCTGTGATCTATTTTGTTAATGGCTAAATGTTTATTTGCACAAGATAAAGAGGAGTCAAATGCTTGTAGCATCTTCTATTGATACTTCAAAGGTCTAGTTGATTGACACTTTTTTAGGGTTGTAGCAACAGCAGTTTATCTTTAAAGAAAATTATAAATGATTGTTTTAAGCAGTTCCACATATGCCATCGTTAATATAGGAGTCATTGATCCTGTACAGAGTGTTTACTGGGTAAATGGGCACAGAAGTGTCATGAGTTGGATTGATAGAGATATGAGTTGGCATAGAGGTGGCATGATGAGAGGGTGGGTGTGTGAGGGGTGAAGGCTATAGGGCCTAAAATATAAGCAAACAAGTGGGACTAAGTCTGCAGAATGGAGGCAAGTTTTTTTAACCAGCATGTCTTGGCACATGGTTGCCTCTGATTTGCTTCCAGGGATGGTGAGCTCACACTGGCAACCACTAACCCCACCACCCCCCAACTTCCTGCCAGAGCAAAAATTGGGTCTGACAGGGCACTTTCTACCGAGTTAGCAACTCGAGCTACCCACCTCGGTAGTGAAAATCCGTCCCTATATATTTGCCCAGAAATAATAGACTAGTCAGTATTTAAGTTAGAAGCCTAATGCTTAAGTATCTGCCGAAAATGTAAAAAGAATGCTAATGTTGAATCATTTCAAATCTCTGTTGCCAACACAATTTTACAACAAGGACGACATTGAGTAATTTTTTTGATTGCATGCTCCTGGTATCTGCTAGGGTTTCACAATGAGAAAATTTATCCGTTGAAAAATAATTTGGGCTAAATTGGATAGTCCCCAAAATTGGGTGCATGGATCGAGATACACGATTAGACGCCACCTGTTGAATGCAATGCAGGCAGCAAGCCAACTTTGTGCTGCCTGCTCATTTGAATGACTGCCTTATGCAACCAGAGGTAACCATGATACATATTGGCTGCAAACATCAGCAGTGGACACAATATGTAACTTGCCTGCACTGTTTAAAGCTACCCTGCACTTCTTAAAGGGTGGGGGGTCGGGATGGGGTGGGGGGATGCAGTGCTCTATGGCAGGAACAGGTGGTAGCAGTCTTGCAGGATGTGAGTCTGACCTTGGAAACAGTGAAGAATGACACACAGTGCAAGAGAGTTGGCCCCAAGATTTTTCGGTGCTGCACTAGAGGCCTTGCTGTAGGAGGTGGAAACGAGGACAGATGTCTTGCAGCTGGAGGGGGCCAGGAGGCCCTCTGGACTTTACGCTCAGAAGGTAGTGGGAGCAGATAACAATAGAGGTCAATGTCAAGAGTCAAGCCCTGAGGACCTTGATACAGTGTCGCAGTTCAGTGAGCTCACTCGAGTGATCAAGGCCAGTGAATGCATCTTCAAAGCTATTTCCCTTCAATTGCCCCATAAGCTTCAGACGCTGCTCAGTTACCACACCCATTACTCACCAACTATGGTAATGGGTGAGGTAATTGAGTTCATACCTAACATTCATAAACTCACCCTCACAAACTTGGCACTGCTGCAAGCCTCACACTCACATGACACAGCTGTCACACACTGACAGTTATTCAATCAGGGTTCAGCTAAACATATTGCACAACACTTACTGACACACCTCCCTCTCTCTTGCATGACAAGGTGGCGCATGACCAGAGGCAGCAGGTACTATCTGGAGGGGACGGATGTGGCTGCATGTCTTAGCCCTCAAGGAAGAGATGGTTTTCGCCATTACTGGGGCAACCATTGCTGAGGTGATGGCCAGTGAAGGAGCAGAAACTTTTGAAGATTTTGGTATCCACATACCTAATTCTCCTTCCTATCCCCCACACCCCTTGCTTCTTCTGATTTACAAGCTGTAGATTATGTAGGCATGCAATTCCTAATTTCTCTTTTTGCTGTTTTTCCAGGTAATTCTGTTTTTGTTTTGGATTTCCAGCATCCGCAGTTTTTTTGTTTTTACGACTTTGCTGAAACAGTTGGAAATCACAAGAAAACCTCCGTAACAGACCTGGAGGCTGAGAGGCAGAGAAGAAATCAACTATGCAGCTCAAATAGGAGCCCACCATAGAATGTGGAGATTCACTGAAAATCCCAATCAAAAAGCAGAGTCAAAGAACCTAGCAGCAATCAAAGAAGGGTGAGCAAATTTTTAAAAAGGCTTAAAAAAGCTTCTAAACAAGGTGCAGTAACCAGGCAACACTGGGAGATAGTTCATTTTGAAGTGCGCAGCTTGATACATGCCACAGCCTGGCCCCAGAGCCAGCGCCATAACAGTGGTGACCGCATGGTGTAAACAAAAGGGAGAAGAAAAATTCGGCTACTAAATTCGATCCTCCAGTGACAGCAATTAATTAATTTGACCTTAATAATCGTTTTAACGTGTGATCCGGAGAAGGTTTGAAATGGTTCAGTAACCCTGGCGGATATCCAAAAAACCCGATTGGCTTGATTACTGCAGCACCATTTAAAAAATTTAAAGCAAATCTCTCCTGAGTTGAACACAGCGATGGATTTAAAGTTTACTTTGCCGGAACGATTTGGGCAGATGGAAGGGCCAGACCAAGCACAGAATAGGGCATTATGGGGGAGGAGATTTTTAAGATACAGAATTGCATCAGAATTAAATAATAAGCCAGAGGCTGAACAAGTTAAACGTTGTTGTATTCAATTGGTGCAATTGCTGACGATGGGAAAGCGAAACAAAGCACTTATGAATCATCTGAAAAATTTGAAGAGGTCATAAAACCCTATGACAGTTACTTTAACCTATGAAGTAACAAAATTCTGGAAAGAGCAAAATTTAAAAGAAGGGTCCAAAAGTGTGGAGAACCTGTGAACACCTTCATCAATGATTTGTATCAGTTGGCTGAAGGCTGTGAATATGGTGATTTTATGTCTGAACTGATACAAAACATCATAGCAGTTGGGGTAACTGATGATACCCTTTTATAACCTGCCTCAATCCAAAAAAGATTTAACTTTCGAGAAGGCGATACAAGATTGTCAGACAACTTGAGGTCTACCAGCAAACTAGATCCACGTTAAGAGGGGAAGATAAACCATGGTGCAGAACATCCCCAATGATGGTACAATTCATTAAATAACAAAATGTGAAAGACACTCCAGGGCAAAGAAGGGCGTATGCAGTTAAAACTCCAGATGGTGATAAACTATGCTAGTGCTGTGGCAGCAAAAAGCCTTGCAGGTATGAACAGTGCCCTGCAAGCATGGTAGAATGTTTCCACTGAAAAAGGCTGGGACACTTTGGCAAATGTGCAGATCAAAAATCTCTAAACAGACAGAGGATCACCAGCGACTCTTCACACAAAATGCCATCAATGAATTAGAAGAGTCACACCAAGAGGAAGAACAACAATGCTTCCTAGGTGAGATTAAAGATCCCAGATATACTTTTTGGAATGCCGACATATGCTTCAATGGGCAAATTACTAATTTTAAACTAGACACAGGAACAAGTGTGAGAATCGCGGCTGGTTAAACAATGGCTGCAGCCACCCACAATGCAGTTGTACAGACCAGGAGAGTCAGGTCAAAGGTACATTGCAAGCAACACTCTAATATAAGAACAAACAGATACAGGAACTGTTATATGTGCTTCACAACCAAGAATTCTCTATTCTGAGTAGGACAGCCTGTGCCGACCCCAACCTCATCTAAAAGATCAAAGAGATTAACCAGCATGGCAGAATGTTTCCACTGAAAAAGGCTAGGATATTTTGGAAAATGTGCAGATCAAAAATCTCTAAACAGATAGAGGATCACCAGCGAACCTTCACACAAAAAGCCATTAATGAAATGGAAGAGTCATACCAAGAGGAAGAACAACAATGCTTCCTAGGTGAGATCACCAGCAAGGATCTGGTTCTGATTTTAAAAAGGGTTTACCAAAACTGTTCAATGGGCTGGGGTGACTGAAGACTGAATACAGCATAACACTGAGAAACAATGCCAAACCAGTGTGCCTGTTTACTCCAAGGAAAATACCGCACATGCTTACGAAGCAAGTAAACTGCAACTTGATGAGATGACCAACATGGAAGTCATCTCCCCTGTTACTCAGCTGATGAGATGGTCCTGGTTCCAAAACCAAATGGGTCCATTTCCATTTGTGTCGACCTGGCACAACTCAACAAGGCTGGGGCGAGGGAAATCCACCTGATGTTCTCAGTGGACAACAGCTTGAGCAAGCTCTCCAAGAATATAGAGTTCTCAAAACTTGATGCCATCAACAGCTTCTGGCAAATACCATTAGATGAAAAATCTAAGTTGCTGACAACTTTTATTACCCCAATCGGCAAATTTTGCTTCAATTATTTGCCCTTCGGCATTACCTCGGAACCCGAGATTTTACAGCGCACAATGCCAGCCGTCTTACAAGGCCTAAAAGGAGTCATCTGCCACATGGATGATGTCCATGTCTATAGAACGACTGTCGAGGAACACGACATGAATCTTGAGGCTGTTTTGAACTGCTTGCATGAAGCAGGATTAACACTGAATGATAAGTGCAAATTCTCTAAGGCCTCCATTTGGTTTTTGGGTCATATTGTGTGCAACAAAGGCATGATGGCAGGCCCACATAAAACTAAGTTAATCAGTAAATTTCCAACCCCATCATCCATTCCAGATCTCCAAAGATTCCTGGGCATGGAAACCAGCTCCCGAATTCTTGCCGATCATGGCACATGTCACAGAGCCCTTGCATCACCGACTGAAAAAGGCCTAAGCATGGTGTTGGGGTGCACACCAGGAGCGAGCATTCCATCATGCTGCTCTCACCAGATAACCTGGCTCACTACGAGCTATCCTTGCCAACCACAATCGCAGCGGATGCCTCATCAACAGACTAGGGGTAGCCTTGTTCCAAAAGGAGCTGGATGGATGCTGCCAGCCAGTATATTACGCATCTAGAACCCTATCAGACACAGAGATAAGGTAAAAACAAAAAAACTGCGGATGCTGGAAATCCAAAACAAAAACAGAATTACCTGGAAAAACTCAGCAGGTCTGGCAGTATCGGCGGAGAAGATCTTCTCCGCCGATGCTGCCAGACCTGCTGAGTTTTTCCAGGTACTTCTGTTTTTGTTTTGTTGACAGAGATAAGGTATGCAGTTATAGAAAAAGAGGCTGTTGCAGTCACATAGGCTTGTGAGAAATTCTCCAACTATATCATTGGGTCAGATCACAACGCATTAGTCTCACTACTGGACGAGACAGAACTCACCACAGGCTCCCCAGAATTCAGATTCTGCTTGTGTCCTTGCGCTTTGCTTACGAGACAGTGTATGTCCAGGAGAAGCATCAAACAACTGCAGACATACTATCCAGGGCCATAGTCGATCGTCTTGTGACACCGGATGTCAACCTGGTCGATGAGGTTGAGTCCTTTTCCCAGTTTATGACAACACAGCTGCCAGCAAGCTCTAAGAAGCTATGACAGATACACAAAGAACAGATGCAAGAGGAAGGTACATCCGCATCTGTCAGTACTACACACAAGGCTGTCCACTGCTGCATCCCGGTGGCACTGTCATGAAAATATACTTAGAGAAACACTTCACCATAATTGGTGTTCTTCTGGTGTATGGTGAGTGATTCGTTGTTCCCGTCTCACACAGATGGGAGATTCTGTAATGAATCCAAGGCCACTTGGGCATCACAAAGTGCAAAACACAAGCCCAATCTGCAATGTGTGGCCGGGAATATCAAGTCCAAGAAAGAGATGACTTCAAATTGCCGGGTGTGTGAGCTGCACAAATCAGTCCAGTCCCCTTATACCCACACAATTCCCTACCTGGCTGTGGGAACGTTTGGGAATGGATCTATTATTGCACAATGGCAAATCCTTCCCCATCATTGTCGACTACTTCTCTATGTGGATTGGGGTGAGGTGTTTACACACAACAACCACAGAGTCAGTCATTAGGTTGCTGAAAGATGTCTTTGCAATACATAGCATTCCAGACCAAGTGGTGTCTGACAATGGCCCACAATTTGCTAAAGACTGCTTCACTGATTTTGCCAAGAGCTATAGATTTCAACACCTCACCAGCTGCTCAAGGTATCCATAATCTAATGGGAAGGCAGAAAGGGGCATCCACACTATTAAAACTCTCTTGAATAAAAATGATGACTTTCCAATGGCACTTATGACATATAGATCCATTCCACTGCAACACGGATTGACACCATCAGAGCTGCTAATGGGCAGTAAACCTCGTACCTTACTGCCCAAGAAGTTAACCCCAGGGTTAGAAGTCTGGGACTATCAGAAGCTTCAGGACTGAGAACAGTCCTACAGAAAGCAATGAGCTTCCACTTAAATAGGAGGTACCATACCAGAAACTTGCCCAAGCTAAATGACAAAGACAAGTTTTGGATCAGAGACCTCAGAAGAGAAGGCATCATTGCCCTAAGGGAAGATGATCAACAATGGTCTTATTTGATACCCCAGAAGTCTTATCCACATTCTTCAAGGAAAACCTTCTATTATACTTTTGGGCAAACTAGATGCAGAATCTCAAATAAACAAAACACCAAATACTTCAGCTTCTACTGAAGAACAGCCAAGTCAGAACAAAGAGATTCAAGTTGAGACTACAATCCTCCAAGTTTCAAAAGAACATGATCAGGCAGAGTTGTAAAACCTCCAGACCGTTTAAACCTGTGAAGTCAGAGACTTGGGGGATGAAGAGGTAGCATGTAAGTATAATTTTTTAAAAATTTGTTCATGAGATGTGGGTGTTGCTGGCTAGGCCAGCATTTATTGTTCAAAGGCCACTTGTTCAGAGGGCATTTAAGAGTCAACCACATTGCTGTGGGTCTGGAGTCACATATAGGCCAAATGAGGTAAGGACAGCAACTTTCCTTCCTTAAAGGACATTAGTGAACCAAATGGATTTTTACAACAATCAGCAATGGTTCCATGGTTGTCATCAGACTTTTAATTCCACAATTTTATTGAATTCAAAGCACATCATCTGCTGTGGTGGGATTCGAACCAGGTCCCAGACAATTACCCTGAGTTTCTGGAATACTAGTCTAGTGACAATAGCACTATCCCACCACCTTCTCTGTTTTAAAAGAAAAGCAATCAAGAACGTGTCCCACTCTTTGCCTGACCTGATATTGAAGTCACAGGAACACACTATTTTAAAGAGTAAGGTTTCGGCATGGTTGAATTCATTAGTAATCACAAACAACAGCCCAGACAATACCATTACGCCACCACCTCCCTTGATGTAAATGTAAATGTATTTGGATAAAGACTTTGGGGGAGGTGTAGTATTAGGATATTCAGGACTAAAAGGATTAATGTGGGACTAGGGAAACAGTACTGCTCACATGACTAGTAGTAATCTGGTAATAGTCTGAATGGAGAAAGCTCATTGCTTGGACTGAAGAAGCCTACTGTCTTGTATATCTGTACGTATTCTACAATAAATAGTTACTGTTTAGACTCTACGACCTGAATTTTCAACTTGGCAGGCGGGCATGATCAGTGGGCCTGGGAACTGCCAGGAAACAGGCCCCCGACCACAATCAGCCCATGACCGCGATTTCACGTTGGCTGGCCAATTAAGGCCCACCCAGCATGAAACGCAGCTTCCCAATGGTCAGGAAGGGCCGGGTGGAGGCAGGGGTCTGTTGGCCATTGGGTCCAATGGCGACCTGGCAGCCAGTTTAAAAATGGCATAGGCAGCCCCTTGAAGGCAGCTGGTGAAGAAGCACACAGTCTCTGTTGCGGAGATGGTACTTATGACCTCGGCGGCAGCTGGACGCGCCAGGCGGGAGGGCGGATTGGGTGGGCACTCAGCCCCCCCCACTTTTCAGACGAGTGCCTCGCGGTCCTCCTGGAGGAGGTGGTTGGCCAGAGGGACACCCTTGTACCAAGGGATGGAAGGAGGAGGCCACTGCACCTAACGAAGAAAGCCTGGGAGGAGGTGGCAGCCCAGGGCAGCAGCCATGACGTTGTGCGGTTGACATTGGTACAGTGCCACAAGAGGTTGAATGACCTGCTGCGCTCAGGAGGGGTGAGTACCATGTTGTCATGGGTCAGTGTGGTGAAGTATTGAGGGCTGGCTATCCCCCATGGAACTAAGGGTTGTTAGAGTCTGAGTGCCAACTGTCATTGACACTGGAGCTGGCCGAGGGGGTGAGCCCTGGCAGCTTGGACTGAGTGCCTTGTGGCTTGAGGGCCATGACTCAGATATGCCCTGCAAGGGGTTGCTCAGGTGGGTTTGGCCAGGCTGCAATGATGCTGCAGGTAGAGAGTGGATTAATCCTTTCAGGAGAAGAAAAACCATAATCAATTGGAGGAGTCACGGACAGGCGGAGGCCCACCCAACCTACTGCTGCTGACCAGGTTCGAGCAGGACGCCCTGGAACTGGAGAGCCGGCACCCTCCTCACGCAACCAGGCGTGGAGAGGCGGAGGTATCAGACGAAGAGCGCAGTGCACAGGGGTGAGAGTTTCAGCTTGTGCAATCATTTTAGTGTAGCCCCTTCATTGATGGGAGCCTCAAACCTGGAGTCCCCATTGATCATTGAAAGACAATAGTGCAGATCTCCATTGTCTCACCAGGGTGCCTGGCATGCAGAGTGATAGCGTGATGACTTAAACTAATGGCATGTCCTTGTTCTCCCTTAGATTCGCCAGCAGGCACTCATTTTCACCACCCAGAAGGGCCACCCCTGGTGCCAGAGGGCCACCGGTCTTCATCTGTACCTGCGTCACCCCCGCTCTCTGAACCAGGCACCAGAGCAGATACCAACACATCTTAGATCTTCAGCTACATTGTTGGTGCACATTGGTGAGGGCATTTCACACTCACTTGAGGTGCAGGCGGAGGCAGAGACTTTCCAGGGCGCTGACAGTCGGAGGACTGCAGAGAACAGGACGATACTGGGTCGAAGGCAGATGATGAGCATCTGGAGTCATCCATTGGGTGGCAGATGTTGGACTTCCAGCAGGATGTGCAGGAGGATCTGGTGGAGATCCATGAGGGTATGTGTGCCATGGCCTCTGTTGTGGAAGAGTCCATGCGGAGCATGAGCACTGCGTTGACCTTCATGGCCAAGCACAATGCCTCCTCCATTGAGAGAGTGGCAACTCTCATGGAGAGGCAGCTCCAGGGACAGAATCAGGGGTTCCTGGGGTTGTACTCGGACCTGCAAGCCCTCACACAGGCAATGACCTCAGGTGGTCAGTGTCAGTGCGAAAGATGGATGAGGCACCCAGTATTCCAACTAGGTGCCCGTCCATCAATGGCAAGCAGGGAGGTCCAGAGCAACCTCATGCTGGCACATAACCTGCTTGTTGTCTCTGTGGGCTCCTCTCAGGGCGTTCTGGATGATAGCTCCTCCACCCCTCTGCCAGTGACTGTGGCATCTGCTGAGGCTGCGATGACTGGGGAGGTGCCAACTGTGGCACTGGCCGCTTCCTCCTGGTGGGGCCAGCATAGGCGCTACTGGCCAGAGGATGACCGCCAAGGTCATCAAGGCCAACAAGACACCAGAGACAGCAGGCTGTCTCCAATGTCACTGCCTGCGAGGGGGGGAAGGTGGAGGGGGGAGGGGGGGAGGGAGGAGGGGGCGAGGAGGGGGAGAGGGTGGTAGGAGTGGGGGAGGGGGGGACAGAAGGGGGGTGGGGGGGGGCGGTAGGGGCGGGAACCAAGACGCAGCACTCTCAAACATAAGTTTAAGGATCCATGAGCACAAGAGGGACTGTTCATGCGTGATCATCTGTTCAGTTATGTTTGGTTTATATGTCTGCTGATGTGGACATCAATACCAGTAATGGTCATGTCAATGTGATTTCAATGTGACAATAACATTAAATTTGCTATTGTTGTGATGGCCTGAGTATGCTTCACCTTTTATTTTTGGTCCAGGATACGCCAGTATGTAATGCTGGACGTGAGTGGCTCTAAACCTTATTGCACAGGCACTGAGTGGACTTGGGTTCACATGACAGTGGTATTTCGGACATCTTGGATAGAGGCGGCAGCCCTGGCATGAGGTGGGAGCAGATCATTGACAGCCTAGCTGAAGGAGCATTGGATCAAGGCATCCCTGGCGTCCCTGCCTCCCTGGAGGTTACCGAGGTCTGGCTCCACGCCCTCAGTGTTCTCCTCACCGTGCTCCTGTTCTGACTCACTACTGGATTCATCATCTATGGCCTGTGCAGCTGCGTCAAGATCCTCTTCCTCCAGTGGGACCCCCTTGCCAGTGCCAGATGGCCTCCTCTCCCTTCTGCTCCTGTCTTCCCCCTCAGAGGAGGTACCACCAGTGGAGACCACAATCCCTATTACCAGGGTAAAAGAAGGCTGTCTGATACCTGGAAGGGTCCACACGGTCTCAGTCCTCCAGGGGCCTTTAGAGACACTAAGGAGTGCTGAAATGAAGCCTGGAAATGCTAAGAATGAAGCCCTGAGCAGAGATGAAGCTGCCAAGTACCAGTAAACAACCAGCAGCAAACTATCTCCAAAACTCCTCACTACTCGCAATGGCAATGCTGCTGACCCTTTTTATCCCACCCTTGGATGAGATTTTGCAAAATGTTGGCTGCCCGCCTGCCTGGTTTGCCCATGTGACGAGCGAAAAATCGCACGGGCAACATGAAACCTCGATCAATTGCCTTTTAATGGCCTTAACTGGTCTTTTTATTGACGGCGGATGTGGCTCTGACACCTGCACGTGCCGCCGAGTGAAATATCACGTGAGTGCAGATACCGTCAGGATGCTCACTCGACATCATCTCACACGATTTCACGTCTGATCAGCGTAAAGGTCAGCCCTATGCCTCTAAATCTCTTCCTTAGACAACCAGAACATACAATACTTTCCAGCTTGGAAATGGTGTCCAACTCCAATCATTCACTTGAGGACCCAACAATGCTAGCGTCTGATAGCCAATTTTGCAGTTTCTGTTTTAGCACAAGCAGCTTCCACCCAATGTCTGAGTTTTGCAGTGGAAGCTCAAACTGAAATCATCCAAAATCAGCATTCTGCCCTGCAAGCTCTGACTGCTGCCATCATAACTGTGGATTATAGTAATGCAAAAGGGCTAGCAGGGTGTAACCATAGTCCAGAAACCTGTCCTCCAATAGGTAGCTAGGATCACTGAGAAGGTGCTTTGGAGAAGTGGCAGTGCTCCTGTGGAGCATTAAGCTGGCTGCACTGTCTCAGGAAGACAGCATTCGTGCTTCCACCCCTGGCACTCCATCAGTGCCTATGCTATTGCATGTCAGTCAGCTAGCCCAGACTGCAGCCGTGCAAGTCAAGATAGTGCAGTCCACAGCTGGGCCTTCTAGGTCATCCTGCAAAGCCATTTGCAGGCTCCTCTGCTGCAAGTCCACACAGCCTTACATCTGCCGTGCTGCAGCCATTGAGGAACACTAGACAGCCACTAAGGGAATGCACTAGGATGATTGCTAGCTTTTGTATGCAGTATGGCATGACTTAATTTATAAATTTGGTTCGGAATGTTTAAGTTGGGTTCTTATTTTTACTTTGGTCAAGCAGCTGCTGTGATGGTCAGTGGCAGCAGGAAGGTAAGGTGTTGAACAGTTGGAGAATGGGGAATTGGATTTGCTGCTACTGGTATCACACTCAGGTAAGTTCTTCCCATGCAGCCCAGCCAGGAAGGGGCTGTGTGGTTTGCTTCCACCCTTTGTTATGGAGAGACAACCCCTTCCAGTACGTAATCAGGATGTTTGTCTGTAAGGTGTGTGTATTTCCTTACACTCAAAGTGATATTTCCTAATTTAAAATAAATTCCAGCAGCAGGCTTTTTGATGATTTTAAAAATAAAGCATGTTATTTATTATCACACATTTGCCCTGAATGCTTAAAATGTAATCTCTCAATCGCTCATCTCACTCACACTATCACACATACAAAGTTTAGATACAGATGAGGTTAAAGCTATAAGTGTAAACATGTAATTTATAACTCCATCTTTATGTTGAGGCTTGATGTCTTTTTACACAAACAAAACAAGAAAATGCTGGAAAAACTCAGCAGGTCTAGCAGCATCTGTGGAGAGAGAAACAGTTAACATTTCAAGTCTGTATGACCCTTCTTCAGAGCTTCATACAGACTCCACAGCTGCTACCAGTCCTGCTGAGTTTTTCCAGAATTTTCTGTTTTTCTCTCAGATTTCTAGCACCTGCAGTATTTTGTTTTTACTTTGATGTCTTTTTAGTTTAGTTAATACTTTAATTCAAGTGAAGATCTTTCAGAAACAAAGGAGTCACATGAAGCTGCAAAGCCTCTTGTAGATGAACTACCAAGAGATTGGTTGTCAGGTAGACCTGGAAGCTGGAACAAGTGCAGTACTTTGGTTGCATTAAAATACTTTCAGATATGATCTTTCAGATGTTTCAAATGTTTCTCCTCTTCTGGATTTGCTTTGTTTGGGATATTTGAAACAGCAGTCCCCGAAAGCTAGTTTCAGTCACATGACTGCAGGGTTAACGCTTCTGGGGTCCAGACCACCATGACACAATGGCAGTTTCCAATGGTCATTCACTCTTATCTTTGCCCCAACTTGAGATCAAATATTCTCCTTTGTTCAATATGGAGACCAACAGCTCAGAGATCCCATATATCCTCAAATGCTGGTTCACCCTCAAATAATAAGATGTGCAAACTTCACAGGTGGCTGTGAAATATCCTTATTCAGGTCCATGTTTAACTCAATATTAGCCATGGGATCGAATACTGTCCACAGTTTAAATGCCCATAGTCACATGTTAAGTTGCAGCCATCTTACCATGTTATGTGGCCACTTTCACAAAGTATGATCTTACAGCCCATAAAATCCAATGTCCTCATGCTTGTATTGCTCACCATACAGCTGCTGGCAAGCATTATGTCCTCATGATGGTGAGATCATATAGCATGCAGCAGACCACAAAAAATCTTGCCATCCATTGTGTTGAATACTGCAGGGCTCCTCCAGAGGGATCCAGACAGTGGAACCATTGTTATAGCATGCCAGTGCTCTGCTCCTTGACATTTCATGTGGCAGCATGACTTTCACTGTATGGAAGATGCACACATTTGCATGGTTTGTGCACCAAAGTTGTTGGCCATGTTGTCAGCAGATAGCCCTTGTTATCCAATGAACTCATTGTCCAAGTCATGCTGTGCTCTTGGGGAATTCCTACTCATGCACACACAAGTCTTGGGGTCAACTAAAAGTCCTCCAGTGTCTGCTAAACCACTCCTTTTAGGTTTTTCAATTCAGAACTACAGAAAGCACCAATCACTAATAGAATCATAGCAACAGCCAGAAGAAATCAACCAGTGCTAACGTGGAAGTAATTGATAATCCCTTTAAATGGTGCTGGTAGTGATGGGTTGAGTGAGGGTGAAGGGGGAGAGAGGTGTTTCTTCCTGTTGTTGAACACATTTTCACCTGTGCAAGATTAAAAGAGGGCATGAACTGAAGCTTTGAACTCCAAAATGACATAGCTGACATCACATCAGCAACGTCATGATCTACTTATTTGTATATTGCCAGTGAACTTCACTGTACATACACGAATAACTAATAACGTCATGATCTACTTATTTGTATATTGCCAGTGAACTTCACTGTACATACACTAATAACTAATAACGTCATGATCTACTTATTTGTATATTGCCAGTGAACTTCACTGTACATACACTAATAACTAATAACGTCATGATCTACTTATTTGTATATTGCCAGTGAACTTCACTGTACATACACTAATAACTAATAACGTCATGATCTACTTATTTGTATATTGCCAGTGAACTTCACTGTACATACACTAATGCCCTCAGCAATATGGCATCTGGTGTGATTTGTCCCACAAGTATATGCCTGTGGTGAGGACACCACTTTGGAGCTCCAAGGGCACTCAAGCACCCAAAAACAGAACGCTAACAGGTCCAATTTCTTGCTCAAAAATGCTTTAGTTAATTTTCTTAAATCTTTGACAACAATTTAGAGGTATAATACACTAGACTGAGTGTTAACTCACAGCCGCCAGCAAGGGGTCATACTACAGGCTATGAATCACATTCTAATGATCTGGAGAGCAAAGATCCTGGCTCTCAGTTGGTAAATTTTAAATAGGAGCTCTCTTTTGTGGACTGTAGTAAATTAATAAAGTGTCTGGTAGATTTATTTTGAAAACGTGACATTATACTGTGTTGTTGTTACACCCTACACTGTGTCCAACCCAAGTGGTATGAAATGGCTCCCATGATGGGACTGTCAGGCGGGAGAACATTTAAAGTTAACTTACTTTGCTTTGCAACAGAAGTCACTTCACGGTGATACAAATGTATCAATATAAGTACATTCTCACTTTATGCAAAAATGGTATCAAGTGGTTCATGTTTGTTAAATTGATCTGTAAGCTAAAGCTTTATATTTGTATCAAACAGATATAATTCTTTGAGATATGACAATTACATCATAGGTTGAAAAACCAAGGGGCACATCTGACACTGAAGTGAAGTTACCCATCATTTTACACCCATTTCTTAGAAAAAGACCTTCAGTGCATTCTACACCTTTTATTTTCTCAGCATGGGTCACTCAATAATATTGCTAATGGACAGTATTTGGAATACTGGGGTGCACTGCATGTGGGAAGACAAGTGTTTATTAAATGAAGTAGCTTGCTACAGACAGAAACTTAATACCATTGAAATTAATCGGAAAAATCTGTGCATTTGGCAAACTGTCAAGACTGCACATCAGAACTACATACAAACTTAGGTATCAGGAACAGGAGTAGCCAATTTGGCCCTTTGAACCTGCTCCACCACTTACCTGTCTATCTGCTATAAACTTTGGCTCCCTTGTTAATCAAGAATCTATCTAACACAGCGTTAAAAATATTCAATGATCCTGTCTCCACTGCTACCCGGGTAAGAGAATGCCACAAACTACCCACTGAGAGAAAGAAATTCTCATCATCTCCATATTAAATGGGAGATCCATTATTTTTAAACTATGTCCCCTAGTTCTAGACTCCCCCACAAGGGGAAACACCCTATCAAGTTCCCTCAGGATCTTATACGTTTCAATAAGATCACCTCTCATTCTTCTAAACTCCAATACAGGCCCAACTTCTTCAATCTTTCCTCATAGGATAGCTCCTTCATTCCAGGAATCTGTCCAGTGAATCTTCTCTTAACTACTTCTAATGCTATTATATCCTTTCTCAAGTAAGGAGATAAAAACTGTACATAGTACTCTAGATGTGGTCTCACCAACCCCATGTATATTTGCAGCAAAACTTCCCTACTTTTATATTCCATTCCCCTCGAAATAAACAACAATATTCAATTTGCCTTCCTAATCACTTGTTGCACCTGCGTACTAACCTTTTGTGATTCATGTACCATGACACCCAGATCCCTCTGTACTGCGGAGTTTTGCAATCTTTCTCTATTTAAATAATATACTGCTTTTCTATTCTTCCTGCCAAAGTGGATGAGTTCACATTTCCCACATCATAAACCATCTGCCAATTTTTTGCCCAGTCACTTAATCTATCTAAATCCATTTGTAGACTCTATGTCCTCCTCATAATTTACTTTTCTAACTATCTTTGTGTCATCAGCAAATTTAGCAACTATACATTCAGTTCCTTCATCCAAGTGATTTATATGGATTGTAAATAATTGAGGCCCCAGCACTGATCCCTGTGACACTCCACTAGTTACAGCTTGCCAGCTCAAAAATTACCCATTTTCCCTACTCTCGGCTTCCTGTCAGCTAACCAATCCTATATCCATGATAATATGTTACCCCCTTCACCATGAGGTTATTTTGTGTACTAATCTTTGATGTAACACCTTCTCAAATGCCTTTTGGAAATCCAAGTACACCGCAACTACAGATTCCCCTTTATCCATGTTACATGTTACTTCCTAAAAGAACTCTAATAACTTAGTCAAACATGATTTCCCTTTCACAAAACCATGTAACTCTGCCCAATTGCATTAAGATTTTCGAAGTGCCTTGCTACAACATCCTTAATAATAGATTAAAGCATTTTCCCAATGACAGATGTTAAGCTAACTGGCCTGTAGTTACTTGCTTTCCTACTCCCTTTCTTGAATAGAGGAGTTACATTTGATCATTTCTGATCCGATGGGACCTTTCCAGAATCAAGCGAATTTTGGAAAATTACAACCAATGCATCTATTATCTCCACAGCCACTTCTTTTAAGATCCTAGGATAAAGTCAATCGGGTTCTGGTGACTTGTCAGCCTTTAGCTCTAATAGTTTTGTCCATACCCTTTCCCTAGTGTTTGTAATTGTTTAAAGTTCCTCCCTCCTTTTCACCTTTTGATTTACAAGTATTTCTGGGATGTTATTTGTGCTACATTCATCTTCTTCTTTGACATAAACATATTACTCATACACAAGGATTGGTGAAACAATAATATGGGTTACTTATTTGTATACACATAGATTTACCCGGAGGCTAAGTATAGTACACCTGATCTTTACCTTGCTGCTTGCAAACTATCAGTCATGGCACTACTACATCACATTGAGGTAGTAATGATTGACAGTAGCTTAAGATATGCCTCCCTAAAGGTGCAAGCACCTCATATCAGAACATCCCACTTTTTTCTAACCAAAGGTTTACACTTAAAAAATCAAACTATTTACGTGACTGCAAAAGAAGATAACATTGTGTCTGAATGTACTTTAACACAGAGAAATAAATTTACAAGTCTCTGAAATGTATCAGTCATTTGTTTATCACTCCAGCTTTAGTTATGGTGATCTTTGCTGGAGGCTGCTGTACATTTTCAGAATGCTGGTTAGGGATGCTTTGTTTGTGTTGCCTCTTAGACCATGTTCTAGTTGCAGTAGCGTTACTTGGTGTTTCTCATTATGGTATTTGGCATCTGTTTCATCACACTGACACGCCATTTGATGGTTGTACTTGGTACAGTCTTGGTTCTGGGCATATGCTGGTGATTTCTGCTGGATTCCAGATGGCATCAGTTGGGCATTGTACTCAAACTTTCTGTCCAATGTTCAGGTTGGGTAATTTGTTACCCGCATGCCAGATAGGGGCATCCTGCGCCTTCCCTGGTTTTTTTGAGTAATGCATCACATACTCCTGGGAGTATTGATGAGTGATGACTGGGGAGGTTGTCCAAACTTACCTGCCAAATAGCAATTCCATGTTTGTTCCACAGTATGAAGTTTGCAAGTTCAGAATGGGTATACGTATTCTGTTCAAACAGTGTCATGTAGCCTGCTGGCTGATGATCTGCATTGCAGAGTTAGGTGATGTGCTCCCAATGTAAGCACAGGGTTTACGATGGTGCTCTTTGTAGTTTGGGGTCCTTGTAATTATCATGACAATGCCATGGATGGTAAACAAGTGCAGGTCCTTGCACCCTGTTAGGCGTGTGATTACTGGACCTGTGGTGTCTACAATACAAAACATCTGGGGTGACCAGGGTGAGTTTTTGCAGCAACACTGGATTCCAGGGATGGAATCTCCAAGCCATTGTGTGTGGTGAGTTTGGCATTGGTTGGTTGAATCATCACTTGCCACTTTTGTGGGTACATACATTTCAGTGTATGAAGACGAAGGGTGTTGTCACTTGCACCAGTATCCAGTTTTGTGTATACATTATGCTAATTCTTTATGTATGGGCATACAATCTGGATGGTGGCAAAGGCTTCTGTTGCAAAAGCATTCTTTGATGTTCACCGTGCTGAATGCTGGCTCACTTTGTGTGTTGATGGTCTGGTATCTTCATCATCTGACCCCGTACCTTGGCTAGACATTTCGTGGATCATGTCTTAGAGCAAAGAGTAGTTTGGTACGTGGTCCTGGTTGGTTGCAATGATGCATCTGTCTGGCCTCTGGCTGTGGCTTCTCATGATATTGAACCATTTGTCCTGGCCTTTGTTTTTTACATTGGTGCTTCCAATATCCTCTGGTGCCACATGTCTTGGATACAGAATAAAAAGCTGGGCATTTTCTGGGTGCAGGTATGAGGCTTTCACCACCTGCATTGCCAACGGTGGATGAATTATGCATAGCCTGTAGATCTGCCTACCCATTAATATGGTTTCGTACTTTTGCTAACTTTGTAGTAGTGCTTCCATGGTGTAACCTTTGGGTTGGTCCAAGGTGTCTTTTTGGAACACTTCTATTGAGGCAGAGCACAATTATTCTGTCAGCGAGCTGAGCTGCTGTAAAATCACAACCACATCCCTTGTCTCTACATCCATTTATGAATCGGTCAATGGTCTCTGTTATGTATTCTTAAATGCTACGTTTCATATACTACAGTGCTACACTTCAAAAGCACTTCATTGGTAGTAAAATACTTTGTGATGTCTGTTTGTCATAAAAAAACACTATATAAATGAAGTCTTTATTTTAAATTGGGGTTGTGAGGTGCTGGTGATGACTTTTGACTCACAGGGCTGTTTATGGACATACCCAGGGTGTGAACTCTTGCATCCGTGCTCTCATTTACTGTTTCATAGAGGTAGTGAAGCTTTGCATTTGCCTTTAAGCATTCATGTACCAAACATTCTCCTGGACCTGAATTAAGTTGATTGGCAAAAAGAGCAAAGGTGACATGAGGAAACTTTTTGCTACATAATGAGTGGTTATAACCTGGAATGGTCTGCCTGAAAGAGTGCTGGAGACAGATTCAATCATGGTTTTCAAAAGGAAATTAAATAAGCACTTGAAGGGAAGAAGATTTCAGGGATACAGGAAAGGGCAGTGGAGTGGGACCAGCTGAATTACTCTTGCAGGGAGCTGCACAGACCCAATGGGCTGAACGGCCTCATCCTGTGCTGTAACCATTCTATGATTCTATGATTCAATCTACTGTTGTTGGTTGTTGCCGAAAAGACATGAATTCCGGAGGGTATTCTGAAGTTGAACTTTACTTGTAATTGATCTTCAAGTGTTGGCCATATTTTATCTGGATTTTTCAGAGTTTTTAGACAGACCTGACAAGTTCAGCCTGTAGAGGCTTTTGTTGCCCATAGCAATTTTAATTATAATGGCTTGTTTATCTGGGTCGGAAACATTGAGGTCCAGAGAATACAGCTTGACGTATTGTTGGAACAAAGTAAATTCAGATAGGAGATCTGTTGCCTTCCAATTGAGTGTTGGAAATTTTGTGGTCATCTTTTAACTTTTTGCAGATTTTTAATGCTATCTGGTGATTTTGACAGCTATGCAATGCACCTCTATCTCTTTTAGAGTGTATTGAGTTTTGAGTCAGTAGCCTTTAGTGGCTACTGCCTTAGCTGGTCATAGGTTGCTGCTTGACTGCAATTGTGGCCCTGTTGAGCTTTTTCTGGTTTTTCCCAGTTTCAGCTGTAAGCTCTGTCCATGAAGCAATCAGTGACTTCAGCAGAAAAATGGCACAGGACTTCACAAATGAAAGCAAACACTGAAAAAAACTTTTTCACATGCTTCTTCTGGCTGCTAGGAGCTGTTATTGGATGGACCCTTCTTCCCAGCCCAGTCTGCAGTATTTTTACTTCAGCAGTAATGGATTCTTCTGTCTGTGGAGTTCTACTTAAAGCTAGGCTACCCGCAGTCTGCTATTTAATTTCTGTTCCTGCTTAAACTTCGCAGCAGATAGACTTTACCGTTTAAGCTCTCTCAAATTCAAATAAACCTACTGGGACCCAATGCCTGCTGCCTGAAGCGAGGTGCGATCCCAGAACTAAAGTATGGTGTGTGTAGAAATCCTACAGAGCTGCAGAATCAAATACACACTGTAAATTTTAATGGTGGTTTCACTTTCACACCAGCGCCTTTCTTCTATTAGATGTGAAGTGTGGAAGCTTGTATTCTGCTCAGTCAAATCTTCAAAAAGCATACTGCCACCCTATTGGCAATTCTTTTATACACTTCATTTGAGAAATTAAGGACTGAAGAACATTGTGTTTTAGAACTTCTAAAATTGATCTTGGGGAAGTTTCAGCAATTTGAAAGATTGCTTTATGTGCACATCATTTTCAGGTACACAGTGTGTCAACACAATACATACAAAAAGCCTATAAAATTCTAATAGGACTAGACAGGGTAGATGCAGGAAAGATGTTCTCGATGGTGGGGGAGTCCAGAACCAGGGGTCACAGTCTGAGGATATGTGGTAGACCAATTAGGACTAAGATGAAGAGAAATTTCTTCACCCAGAGAGTGGTGAGTCTGTGAAATTCGTTACCACAGAAAGCAGTTGACACCAAAACACTGTATGTTTTCAAGAAGGAGTTAGATATAGCTCTTGGGGTGAAAGGGATCAAAGGGTATGGGGAGAAAGCGGGAGCAGGCTATCGAGTTGATGATCAGCCATGATCATAATGAATGGCGGAGCAGGCTCGAAGGGCCGAATGGCCTACTCCTCCTATTTTCTATGTTTCTACATAATTCAAAAAATGACACTGAAGGCATATTTAGGGACAATGGGCGAATTCTACCCTAACAAAGAGGACTGGTGTCATTATAAACAAAGGTTAACGCATTTGACTAAAAGAGAATAAAATAGGAGATGAGGATAAAGTAAATGTCTTCCTCGCCATGATGATGCCAGATGTTTTTGAGGTGATGTATAACCAATGTTGCCCATGAGACTCCACAGTACTATGGACTATTCTGAAGCTAATGAGACTCTGTAACATATTACGGCACGACAAAGAATGAAATTGCACTGAGAGTTGCATTCCGTGAAAAGAAGCAGTTGTCAAGTGAGGCAATTGCAGATTACATTCTCAAATTAAAGGTTCCATTATTCCAGTGTCCACCATCTACAAGGCACAAGTCAGGAGCGTGATGGAATACTCTCCAGTTGCCTGGATGAGTGCAGCTTCAACAATACTCAAGAAGCTTGAAACCATCTAGGATAAAGCAGCCTGCATGATAAGCACCCCATCCACCGCCTTCACCATCCATTCCTTCCACCACCAACACACAGTAGCAGTAATATGTACCATCTACAACTTGCACTGCAGCAATTCACCAAGGCTCCTTCAACAGCACCTTCCAAACCCAAGACCTCTACACCTAGAAGGACAAGTGTAGCAGATGCATGGGCACACCACCACCTGGGAGTTCCCCTCCAAGCTACTCACAACACTGACTTGGAACTATATCACCATCCCTTCACTGTTGCTGGGTTAAAATCCTGGAACTCCCTCCCTAACAGCACTGTGGGTGCATCTACACCATGTGGACTGCAGCAGTTCAAGAAGGTGGCTCACCACCACCTTCTCAAGGGCAATTAGGGTTGGGCAATAAAAATACTGGCTGAGCCAGTGATGCCCACATCCCATGAAAGAATAGAAAAAACTCTCTAATCACTGTGGGTATGGCATAAGCTTAGAAATCAACCCTAGAAATAGGTTTGTAGGAGACCTAAAGAACAATAAAATCCAGGCCAAGCTTTTGAATAAAGGTAATAAGCTGGTGGGGAAGGAAGCCTGCAATGAGGCCATAGTCATGGAAATGCAGAAAAAGGTAGCTGCAAATTGCAAGTAAATTCTTTTCCTGAGACAGCAGGGGAGCTCCACTGGATTCCAGTGAGATCCAGGCCACAGCAGCCAAGTTCACAGTCTCAGAGTCAGAAATGTAAATGCTACCATTGCCATGGTCACCACCAACAATTTCCAGTCCAAGTGCTATGCCTATGGGAAAGTTGTTCATATCCAGATGACATGCAGCAGTAGAGGAAACAGTAGTACTGCAGGTCATGGTAAAGCTCCAGGTAGCAGCCACACACCAGGCTGAGGTTGTGGTACATCTAAAACTAGTTCAGTAGTCTGGAAATCCTCAAATGCACATATGATAGCTATGGAAACAGAAGATGATGCAAAGGTTGTACTCAGCCAGAGAGCAAGAAAACAGCACATGGAAATGAGAGTAAAAGAACCATAGAACCATAGAACACTACAGCACAGAAAACAGGCCATTCGGCCCTTCTAGTCTGTGCCAAAATATTATTCTGCTAGTCCCATTGACCTGCACCTAGTCCATAACCCTCCAGACCTCTCCCATCCATGTACCTATCTAATTTATTCTTAAAACTTAAGAGTGAGCCCGCATTTACCACGTCAGATGGTAGCTCGTTCCACACTCTCACCACTCTCTGAGTGAAGAAGTTCCCCCTAATGTTCCCCCTAAACCTTTCCCCTTTCACCTTAAAGCCATGTCCTCTCATGTTTATCTCTGCTAATCTAAGTGGAAAGAGCCTACTCGCATTTACTCTGTCTATACCCCTCATAATTTTGTAAACTTCTATCATATCTCCCCTCATTCTTCTACGCTCCAAGGAATAAAGTCCTAACCTGTTTAATCTTTCCCTGTAACTCAACTCCTTAAGACTCGGCAACATCCTAGTAAATCTTCGCTGCAATCTCTCAATCTTACTGATATCCTTCCTGTAGTTAGCGACTAGAACTGCACACAATACTCCAAAGTTGGCCTCACCAATGTCTTATACAACCTCACCATAACATCCCAACTCCTGTACTCAATACTTTGATTTATGAAGGCCAGTATGCCAAAAGCTTTCTTTACAACTTTGTCTACCTGTGACGCCACTTTCAGGGAACTATGTATCTGAACTCCCAGATCCCTTTGTTCTTCCGCACTCCTCAATGCCCTACCATTTACTGTGTATGTCCTGCCTTGGTTTGACCTTCCAAAATGTAACACCTCACACTTTTCTGCATTAAATTCCATCTGCCATTTTCTGGCCCATTTTTCCAGTTGGTCCAGATCTCTCTGCAAGCTTTGAAAGCCTTCCTCGCTGTCCACAACGCCTCCAATCTTAGTGTCATCAGCAAACTTGCTGATCCAATTCACCACATTATCATCCAAATCATTGATATAGACAACAAACAATAATGGTCCCAGCACAGATCCCTGAGGCACTAGTCACAGACCTCCAGTCTGAGAAGCAATCATCCACTACCACTCTCTGTCTTCTCCCACACAGCCAATTTCGAATCCAGTTTACAACCTCTCCATGGATACCAAGTGTCTGAACCTTCTGAACTAACTTCCCATGTGGGACCTTGTCAAAGGCCTTACTAAAGTCCACGTAGACAACATCCACAGCCTGTCCTCCATCTACTTTCTTGGTAACCTCCTCGAAAGACTTTACAAGGTTCGTTAAACACGACCTACCACGCACAAAGCCATGCTGACTATCCTTAATCAGCCCTTGGCTGTCCAAATAATTATATATCTGATCTCTCAGAACAACTTTCAATAATTTACCTACTACTGACGTCAGGCTCACTGGCCTGTAATTACCTGGTTTACTTTTGGAGCCTTTTTTAAACAACGGAATAACATGAGCTACCCTCCAATCCTCTGGCACCTCATCCGTGGCTAAGGACATTTTAAATATTTCTGCCAGGGCCCCTGCAATTTCTACACTATTCTCCCTCAAGGTCCGAGGGAATATCATGTCAGGCCCGGGGGATTTACCTACCTTTATTCGCTGTAAGGCAGCAAGCATCTCCTCCTCTTTAATCTCTATATGTCCCATGAAACTACAGCTTGTTTCCCTTCCTTCCTTATACACTATGCCAGTTTCCTGAGTAAATACTGATGCAAAAAAACTGTTTAGGATCTCCCCCATCTCGTGAGGCTCCACACATAGATGGCCACTCTGATCTTCAAGGGGACCAATTGTGTCCCTTACTATCCTTTTACTCCTAATATACTTGTAGAAACCCTTCGGGTTTACCTTCACATTATCTGCCAAAGCAACCTCATGTCTTCTTTTTGCCTTCCTGATTTCCTTTTTTAGTATTTTCTTACATTTTCTATACTCTACAAGTACCTCATTTGCTCCTTGTTGCCTATACCTGCTATACATCTCTCTATTCTTCTTAACCAGATCACCAATATCCCTTGAAAACCAAGGTTCCCTATGCCTGTTAACTTTGCCTTTAATCCTGACAGCAGCATGCAAACTCTGCACTCTCAAAATTTTGCCTTTGAATGCCTTTTACTTACTGAACACATCCTTGCCAGAAAACAACTTATGCCAATCCACTCTTCCTAGATCCTTTCTCATTTCCACAAAATTGGCCTTTCTCCAATTCAGAATCTCAACTTGAGGACCGGACCTATCCTTATCCATAATTAGCTTTAAACTAATGACATTGTGGTCACTGGACCCAAAATGTTCACCTACACATACTTCTGTCACCTGACCTGTCTGGTTCCCTAATAGGAGATCAAGTATTGCATCCTATCTCGTTGGTATCTCTATATATTGATTTAGAAAACTTTCCTGAACACATTTGACAAACTCCAAGCCATCCAGTCCTTTTACAGTATGGGAATCCCAGTCAATATGTGGAAAGTTAAAATCTCCTACTATCACAACTTTCTGTTTCTTACATCGGTCTGCTATCTCTCTACAGATTTGCTCCTCCGATTCTCTCTGACTATTGGGCGGTCTATAATACAACCCTATTAGTGTGGTCACACCTTTCCCATTCCTCAGCTCCACCCAAATGGCCTTTGTAGACCAGCCCTCCGGGCTGTCCTGCTTATGCACAGCTGTGATATTTTCCCTGACTAGTAATGCCACTCCTCCCCCTTTCATCCCTCCCCCTCTATCACTTCTGAAACAACGGAACCCCGGAACATTGAGCTGCCAGTCCTGCCCCACCTGCAACCAAGTCTCACAAATAGTAATAATGTCGTAATCCCATGTGCCAATCCACGCCCTAAACTCATCTGCCTTTCCGACAATACTCCTTGCATTGAAATAGATGCACCTGAGAACATTTCTATCACGTATGGACCCTTGATTTCTGTCTATACATGCATTCCTCGCTTGACCTTTAACCTCCTCCACCTCACTATCTGCTCTAACACTCTGGTTCCTCTCCCCCTGCAAATCTAGTTTAAACGCCCCGGAGCAGCACTAGCAAACCTACCCGTAAGGATGTTAGTCCCCCTCCAGTTGAGGTGCAAACCATCCCGTCAGAACAGGTCCCACCTTCCCTGGAACAGAGCCCAATTGTCAAGAAACATGAAGCCTTCCCTCCTGCACCATCTCCTTAGCCACTTATTTAGCTGCATTATCCTCCTATTTCTAGCCTCACTAGCACAAGGCATGGGTAGCACTCCTGAGATCGCAACCCTGGAGGTTCTGTCCTTCAGCTTTGCACCTAACTCCCTAACCTCTCTTTGCAGGACCTCCTCCTCCTTCCTATCCACGTCATTGGTCCCTACATGGACCACGACATCTGGCTGCTCATCCTCCCTCCTGAGAATACTGAGAACTCGATCCGAGATATCGCGGACCCTGGCACCAGGGAGGCAACAGACCATCCGGGATTCTCGATCTCTCCCACAGAACCTCTTATGTGTCCCCCTAACTATCGAATCCCCTATCACTACTGCTCTCCTCTTTTCCCCCCCTCCTTTCTGAGCTGAGGGTCCAGTATTGGTGCCAGAGACGCGATCACTACAACTTGTCCCTGGTAGGTCGTCCACACCAACAGTATCCAAAACGGTATACCTATTGTTGATGGGATCGGCCACAGGGGTGCTCTGCTCTTTCTGTCTATTCCCCTTCCCTCTCCTGACATTCACCCAGCTGCCTGCCTCCTGACTTTTAGGGGTGACTGTCTCCCTGAAACTCCTGTCTATTACTGCCTCTGCCACCCATATGATCCGAAGTTCATCCAGCTCCAGCTCCAGTTCCCTAACTCGGCTTCTCAGGAGCTGCAGCTGGATGCACCTTTTGCAGGTGTAGTCATCAGGGACAATTGTGCTGTCCATGACTTCCCACATGCTGCATTCGGAGCACTCGACTGCTCCAACTGCTGTCTCCATTACCTACTCCTAATTTACTTAAAGGACTTTACCCGGTCCTAACCCACTGGGAACAAGCTCGTCCTCAGCCTCTGCTCACCGAAGCCTCTCGAGCTAAAGCCTCAAATCTCCACTCCTTCACTGGGCCACTCACACACTGGCCGCTCACAGGCTGACCGTTCCTCTTCAGCTTCCCCTCCTTTTATTTTCAATCTCCATGCTCTTTTTCAACTGACCTGCCTTCAAGATCCGCGCTCTTTTTCAAATGTTGAGTGCAAGAGTCCTTCTCCTCGATTCCCTCCTGAGTCGTGGTGACTGCACTGACTTCTCCCAGAATGCTTCAATGAAGAGATAATTCCAGTGCCCACAGTAAACATGAAAGTCAGAGATTCATAACTTAATTTCATCATTGAGATAGCTGCAGCCTTGTTTGTAATCTCAGAAGGAGAGTACAAGAAATCCCTAAGTCACGTTCCCTTATGCAAAACTGGTATGAAACTAACTAGTTATTCCAATTGCGGTATTCCAGTGTTTGGTCAAGTTAGGATGGAATATGATAAACGTCTTAATACATGCTATTGATAGTAGGAGAAGGCAACAAAGCTTCCCTGAAGGGAAGGAAGTTGCTTGAGAAGATACAGTTGAACTGAGTGAGTTATTATGGAAGGGATCAATAAGCGTACATCTGACATTGTAGGAGTGCTAAGAGAGCACAAAGTGGTTTTTGAACAAAGAGGACCAAGTGATAAAATTAACAATCGGTACAATATTAAATATTGTAAGTCAACAGTCAGGCAGATGAGAATGTTCTTTTGAGACTTCCCGTGATGACTGATTCATTTTTAGCCACCAAGTTACCTGTGAATCACTTTACATACACAAATGACACCCCAGTGTCTGCCAGAGAAATTAGTGAAAAAACTCACAAGGATGTGGTGCTCAATAGAGTGCTCAAGTATCATGAACGGCTGGCCTAAAGAGTGTGATGAGCAGAAATTGCAGTGCATTTTACACATAGAAATGAACTGAGTGTGGATGGAGGCTGTCTCTTTTGGGGTTTAAGAGTCATTATTCTGCCAAGGTTTAGAGAGAGCTTGTCAGAAGAACTTCATCGTGAGCACACAGGGATAGTCCATAAGAAAGCAGTAGCAAGAAGCTATGTTTGGTATCCAAAGATAGATAGAGATGTTGAAGAGTTCGTGAAAGGTTGTGGCATGTCTCAGAATGAGAAATGATCCAACCAAGATTCTTTTCATTCCACTGTTAGACACAACAGGCAGAATTTTCCCATCCTGTCCATTGTGGGTTTTGTGGTGGGAGCAGAGAATCCAGCGGCAGGCAAAAAGTCGGAAATCCGCTGGCGTAAAAACAGTTTGCAATTCTCCCAATGGCGTATTTATGGCGGGTCGGTTATTCCGCCAACTAGTGGCGTGAACGCCATTTGCATTCATTAACATCTCATGAATGCTCATTAAAGCAGCTGCTCACCGGAATCTTGACACGACTTCCAGTCCTGCCAGTGGGAAATTACGTCGGCCTCAAACCCATTTGAAAAGGGGTGGCATGAACAAGCTGTATCTCAGGTTGCCCGTGACTTCGAAATGAGTGCAACATACATAGCCTACCTGTCATAGCGCTGCGCCAATATTGTTGAGATGAATGCCACACTGTTCAGCTGTATGGTTGGTCTGCTCCTGCTCTTTGCCTTCGTTGTTCTGAAGAATATCATTGTGCTATGGTGCTCACACAGGCCTCCACTTTCAGACAGTGACCAGTACTGAGGCCGGGATTGGGGAGTGCAGGGGTCTCCTACTCCCGGTGGCTGAGACTGTTGCCCACAAGGACACCAGTGTGCAGTGGTAGACAGGCAGAACTCCACTTTCAGAAACTACCACTTCAACCGAGGGTGGTGTGTGAGGTGAGGGTGGGTTTGATGAACACAAGTTGGACGATGGGGAAGGAAGACTGTAGAATGACAGTGAGGGGGAAGGGTGAACAGCAGTTGGCCTTTCTGGGTCACTCTCTAACTTATTGTTGCCGCAGGAGTGAACAGGAATCTGCTCAGAAAGAAAGGAGGAAGCCGTCTTTGTGGTGAAAGCCACTTAAAGCCAATGGCTTCATTTACACTGTTAAAGGGCCATTCAGAATTCAGTGGCTTCGCATCACAGTCACTGCATCTCAAGAGTATCACATAGGAATGTAGGATTTGGGAATGCAGGTAATAGTGAGGGAGACACGGATGTATCATAGATAGCATTCCATCAATGAAGGCCTGTCACGTGTTTACCAGATTTGACACTCCTAATGGGCCAAAGGGCATCCACTCATTGACCTGAGAAACTGATTAGTGACTAATATGCCACATCAGAGATTGGAGCACAGAGCTAGGTTGGGTCACTCATTTCACTTAAACTGTAGGATCCCGTGCAGGACTCAAGACGTGACATATCTGCAGTGCCATCTTGGTCACCTCGATGTGTGTGCTAGTGTCTCAAGGACAAAGTAGCATCAGCCAGCATGAATGTAGGGCAAGAAAAGCTATGGACCCTTGACCCTTACAGTTTCCATATGTTTTATCATCCAAGCTTCAATTTCTTGCCCCTTGAATCATTAATGTGTTCAATGTTTCCTTTCAGAGAGAAGGCAAATGCACACATGGATCCAAGGCTCAATGCTGCCTTTGTCAGGGACCTAATGCAGTGGAGGAGGCAAAGGAGAGAGAAGCAACTCTGCATGCAGCTCCAGCAAGAGACCATGCCTGAGGGATATGGTCAAGTGGAATCACAGAATCACAGTGCCAAAGAGGCCCTTCGGCCCATCGAGTCTGCACCAACACGTGAGGAATACCTACCTAATCCCATTTACCAGCACTTGGCCCATAGCCTTGAATGTTATGACGTGCCAAGTGCTCATCCAGGTACTTTTTAAAGGAGGTGAGGCAACCTGCCTCCACCACCCTCCCAGGCAGTGCATTCCACACTGTCACCACCCTGTGGGTAAAAAAGTTTTTCCTCACATCCCCCCTAAACCTCCTGCCCCTCACTTTGAACTTATGCCCCCTTGTGACTGACCCTTCAACTAAGGGGAACAGCTGCTCCCTATCCACCCTGTCCAAGCCCCTCATAATCTTGTACACCTCGATCAGGTCGCCCCTCAGTCTTCTCTGCTCCATCGAAAACAACTCAAATCTATCCAACCTCTCTTCATAACTTAAATGTTTCATCCCAGGCAACATCCTGGTGAATCTCCTCAGCACCCCCTCCAGTGCAATCACATCCTTCCTATAATGTGGCGACCAGAACTGCACCCAGGATTCCAGCTGTGGCTCACTAAGGTTCTATACAACTCCAACATGACCTACCTACTTTTGTAATCTATGCCTCGATTGATAATTGGAGCCAGAGCATGAACAGGAGGGTCAGGAGAAGAGATCCAGACAATGGGGGAGAATCGCCAGATCTAGGGTTTATCATCCAAGCATCCCCTATATACAAATGAGTGAGAGACAATGCCATGCATGTCTGCGCTTGTCCCAATATCTAGTACATCACATATGCCATATTCTTTGTGAAGGCCTGACGCCAGATGGAGTTGGAGGGTATCCCCTGCCAGTGGCTTTGAAGGTCACCACAGTGCAAAATTTCTTTGCCTCCAAGGATCAATAGTTGACCTGTGCGGCATCTCTCAGTCCGCAACACATCAATGCATAAAGGAGGTCATAGATGCCCTTTACAGGAAGACCCATCACTATGTTAGGTTTTCTCCGCCTGAAGGTAGCCAGGTTGCAAAATTCACCGGCTTTGCCGCCATCTCAAGCTTTCCAAGAACGCAGGGTGCAATAGAGCGCACCCATGTGGCTATACAGGCTCCAGGGCAGCAGGCCCTAGTGTTTATAAACCACGAGGGCCAGAGAATGAACTGGAGGAGGATCAGAGCTCATCAGAGGATGACGATCAGGAGGCCCAGGAACCTCAGGAGGCTGCTGAGGGTGAGTATGAACATGATCACACCATGGAGGAAGGGAGACATGCCCATGATATGTTAATTGCTGACAGGTTCCAGGAAGAGTAAAGTCAAGTGAGGGAATATGGACACATCTCCCCCAGCCCTCAATGCAATTTTCTTTCAACTCAAGGGATGCCCACCCACTTGCAGCGAGAACAAGTCCCACATTCACACTTGCCTCATGAATCCCCAGGCTATTATGTTTGCTTTGGTCCATAGGGCCCTGTGAGTGAGCTCACTCTGGAACTGAGAGTCCACTTAGGAACAAGATCAATACGAGAGAAGACTTGAAGCCTTCGCCGCCATCTAATGACGCAAACACTGCTGCGACTGAGATGTGGACATGCCTAGGGATCTCCTCCTCCTTTGCATGTCTTCTTCTGCCACTATCACTGAGGAGGCACAAATGCTGCTAGATTATCAATGCTGATGAGCTGCCCTCACTCAGTGGTGTTCTTTGAGGAAAAAAGGTGAGAAACGCTTACATCACACACTTCCAATAAAGATTTAAACACATCTCCCTGACATCACACAAGGGTACAGATACTAGTTCAACTGAGGTTGACATCACAGGAATGTTAATCTCACAGTGGGACATTGTCACTGAGTGGGACGAAGGCTAAACCTCAAAATAAGAGAATTCCAATGTACAAAATTGCAACACCTTCAGGTGACAGGAACAGTGACATAACTATCAAATGTATTTACAAAAGTACAATTTAGTTACATGTCTAGCACACCCGTGACCGAAAAGTGACAACAATTTTTTTAACTCTCCTAACTCAAGCGCTACACCTGGGTGCAGCCCCGACATCCACAGCAGAGGTGGGGGCAGCCTGCTGACTGCCATGTCCTGATGTCTGTAATGACCTTGGTGGACGTCCTCTGGTGGCCCGAGGCCTGGAGGGCCCTGGCCTGATAAGGGTCACCTGATAAGGGGTAGAAGCACCCTCAACAGCCTGAGCAGCTGGAGTGGATGTGGTCACAGACAGAGGGGGCTGTGAATGGCTGCACATCCTTGGAGTGTTCTGAGAGGAAGCTCCCGGGGTGTTCGGGTGATGCCCATCCTCCCTTTGGATGCCCGAGGGCCCCGCTCTGACTTCTGCAGGAGACGGTGCACCTGGGGGGAGGTCAAGGTGCCTCATCCCCGTGTCACCTACATCTTGATGGTGCCCGCCAGGGTGTGTGGCCATGGAGTGCAGGATCAAGCGTAAATACAGCAAGACCTGCTGGACCAAGGTCTCCATGGTTGTCGCCAGCCTCCCCATGGTGACCTCGAGGTGCTCGCATGTCAGAGCCACAACATCAGACAGAATGGGACGGACTCCTCCATCGTTCGCTCTAGCCTGCTGAGTGACTGCCAGATCTCTGCCTGATGTTCCTCGGCCTGTCGTTGCAACTCCAGCATTGAGTTGGTGGCCGCTTCCAGGGGCTCATCATCTGACTCAGACTGACTGGGTGGCTGGTCTCCAGCAGCCCTCTGAGTGCCAAAGATCTGGGCTGTCCCTGCCTCTGACTTCTGCGGGGACATGTCAGTGAGGTGTTCCACAGAAAGTGAGCTTGAGCCTAATCTACATCTGTGCCCCATTGACATGTGTGTCCCTGAGCTGGTGGAGGGTGCGTGTGAGTGCCTTGATGGTTCTTCCAGAGCTTCCTCTTCGGACATGGTCTGGGGGCTCATGCTGATGCTTGATTGGCTTGGGGACCTCAATGTGCTGGTGCCTAGAAACTAGAAAAGAGAGTTTCAGTTAATGAGCATGAGCTAGATAAGACTGCTCGTTACTCACTGTGAATGTCAGGATTTGATGAAGTGATGGAGCTATGATCTGTACCGGGTTGGCGGGAGAGGCTGATCTCCCCTTCCCCACAGGAGCGATTCCTGACCTCCCCAGCCAGCTCGGCTGCAGCCTCCTCAAAATCAGTGAGGATGATGATGTCAGACATCCCTCCCCTGGTATGTGTTCTTTCACGCCTGTTGTGTGCCAGCTTGGCCTGTATGAAGAAGAAAGAAAGGCATGTGATGAGAAGGGATGGAGCAGAGGTTGGGTGAGATGCATGTCCCCTGTGTGTGGTGAGCCCTCTCCAGAAGGGCCAGAGGATGGAGTTTGAGCAACATGATAGATGGGATGGTGATGTGAAAGTCTCGGTGAGAGAATGAGTGTTGACATGTGTCCCCCACTAATGGTTGGGTGAGATTCCTGAAGAGAGTGCATGATGTCAAGATGGGAGTTTGACACTGGAGGGAGTTGAAGGATGACTTACCCTGGTGGAGCGGATTAGATCATTCATCCTCTTCCTGCACTGGATGGCATTTTGGGTGTGGCTGCCAGCAGCACTAACCTGCTCTGCGATGGTCTCCGAGACAGAGATATGAGGCTGCTGAGCTTCTTGCAACCAGCCCTGGGATACAGGACTTGCCTGTTACCCTGCACTCCTCTGATCTGGACGGCCTGGTAGGTGAAGCCGGGTGCTGCTTTCTTCTTGAGGCTCTCGGCCTTCTTCTGATGGCTGCAAGACATCTCTGCGTGTGTCCAGGAGACAGGTGGGCCAGAGAGAGTGAGAAATAATTTGTTGGACTGGTGTTTAAATATGATGCCCGGACCTTCGACCCTGCCAGCTGACAGAGGGCAGACAGATCAGGCCCTGACCAACCAGGTGATTTGGACTGATACTTGCCTGACCATAATGAGTTCGCTTCCAGATGTGGAATCAGGCGTAAGTTGCCGCCATTCCGGTGGACAGGGTGGGCACCGCTGAAACCGCCCACCGCCACACTCAGTCTCATTAATGGAAAACTCCCCCCAACGTTCCGAGTCCAAGCCATGAAGAAGAGTCACACGGACTTGAAACGTTAACTGTTTCCCTCTCCACAGATGCTGCTGGACCTGCTGAGCTTTTCCAGCATTTCCTGCGTTTATTTCAGCATCTGCAGTATTTTGCTTTCATCAGAAGAAAAACGTTGTTCTTTTCATTATTTCTTGTCAAATAATGGTTGTTTTTATTAAACACATACTGGTGTTAAGGAAAATCATTTTTTTACATGTAAATTACTCTGGCAATATTGGTCAGAAAATTACTTTGGTAGCTTTGATTCTGATTACATAACGACAAATGTGCAACCTAACCTGTTAAATTTCAGGTATTGTAGATGTCGGTTTGGTCATATTGTGTTCTGGGAACTTATGTAGATGTACTATTTTACATTTTAATGTATATCTTTTTTAAATGAGGAGGGAGTGTAGTATTTTGCAAGATCTCAGCATTTTGTTATATTGCCCTCGCTGCTGCCCTCTCTGTTGGGGGTTGTAAATACAGTTATGCAATAATGGCTGCCTGCTGTGAGTTCACATGTTCATCTTTACTCAATGAAATACACAATTACGATGGCGGCCTTTCAAATCCAGGCCACTGGGTTGAATCTAGCTTAGTGACTGGGTGGAAAGGGTTTTGCAATAAACTGAATTAGATTGTCTTTATTGGCTTGCTATTGGTACAGCTCCACATCAGAAAATGGCTCAGAATTCAACTAGTCAGCATTAAATCAGTAATATTTCAGATGCTGTAAGCATGTTGCCGTTGAAATGATAATTTTTGTCCTGATACTCTGCTGGGTGAGGAGGTGTGCAGAGTTGGTCTCCCTAGGTTACGATACATTATTGGATCATTCTAAAAGAAATTAATCTGACAACTAACAAGTAATTCAGGCAAATAGTGACTTCAATATCAACAAATGTTCAGTATTCCAGGCTGCGTCAAAAACATATATGCAAAGTACACAAAAAATGGGGAGTGACATTTGGAAAGGGTTCTGGATGTAACAGCAGATCTGCCACTTTCAATATCTACACAATGTGACAAAACAATTAAAAAACAAACAGAATGTTGGTGTATGCAGCCAGAACAATGGGGTAAAATCTAAAGGAGTTCTGTTAAGGGTTATGAAGGTTATACCACTCTAGGACGACTGTTTTCAGTTCTGGAACCCATGCTAAGAAAGGATGTACATGCATTGAGAGAGAGGAGAGAATAGCAAAAAGAATGGTGCCATGTAGAAAGGGAAAATCTATCAGGAAAGATTGTAGCTGTTCAAACTCTATATTCAGCAAGGTGTATTAAATATTAAATGATATGACCTTGACAATGAATATTACGTGAAAGTATGTCAGGCTGGTAGAACTACAGGACCTACATTTCAATATTTAAATGGAATAAATATTAGGAAGAATGCCTTTGCTTAAAGATTTGGCATGTTCTGCTATATAAAGTAAGACAGACAAAGACTTTCAGGGCATTCAAAAGTAAGCAGTTAAATGCTAAACTGGGAGAAGGGGGAGGGGTTAATGTAGTAAAATACCAGTGGGCTTCAATGGGCTGAATTCCCTCTTCATTCCCTTAATTGTTCTTATGCTAATACTAGGGGAAAATAGTCAAGAAACTTTACTTCCCACCATTGATTTGTTTACCTAATTAAACATTAAAAAAGAACTCCCTAAAAATGGTTAATATTTTCATGATCATACTGAAGAAAATCAGCTGTAACATTTGAGGATTTTAAAATTATTGTTTTCAAAAATGGAATTCAATTACCATGCATGTAATTATGAAGCCATCTGATTATTATTAGTTCCATATGTCAGCCCTCAGCATCATATAACACTGGAACATACTGTTTCATAAAAATATCTTTCTAACACCCATTGACATTCAAGTATTTTTATCTTAAAACTAATGAATATTATTCAACTTTAGATAGTTTTCTGCCAACTTCTATTTCTGGCAAATTGTGAGCACAATGGTGACAAGATGTCTCTGCAATATCATGTCCAATGTTTCCTTGCAATTTCCTATGAATTGCCTGAGTACTATAATATGCCGCAGTACAACATGTAGCGTGCAATTGCATTGGCCTAAGGGCAGACAAACTAAAACATATTTTCCTGCTGCTTATTAAACTGCCCATAATTTCTCAGGTGTAAATTTGATCTGTATGATCACACTATTAAGAAATTAGAAGGAATTTAAAATAATGTACACTGTATGTTTTTCTACCACTGCTGTCAATAAGCAGCATGGGCAGAGATGTTGGACCCGCACAAATAAAAAGCCATGTTCTGCTACAAGGTCAAACCCTGCTAATGTCATTTTCTACTCTTGCAACAAGAATTAAATGCACATATGTTTTCAATGACCCAAGCAAAGCTTCTTTGTCTTTCTTGTCGAACTACTAAAGCAGAGTTCTCAAAGACTTTATGCTAAGGAATGTACATCCTTAATCACTGTTACTCCCTAAAACTGACTTGTTGTTACTTTAAGAAGGGATGGGAATAATATAGATAGCTTCCCTTTGTTTTTGAATGAGGTGGAAAATGAATATGTTACTGGAAAAGTTATAGCACACAAGATACCAAATATTACTGCTTTTGTGGACTTTCCAGAAGAGTGATAGATATCTAAAACCAATTGTGCTTATCTAGAAAACAAAACCTGCTTCAGAATTGTTTTTTTTTAATCTTTCCCACCATTTGTCTTGTATGGAACAAAATGCCAGCCCATCTCCCATGGAATGATTCAAGGGTAGTCTGGGACCTGGAGTGCTCTTAATATAGCCAACATCATCAAAAAATCTATTGAAGGAACATACCAAATGATCAAGGTAAAAACCATTTTGCAACTCATTTTATCATGAATGAGGATTAAAAATGTTTGGTGCAAATACCATTTTGGAATTATTTTTAACATGTAAAAATAAAGCCAAATAGACAAGATGCAAAAATGTAAATCTTCTAAATCTATAAATATATAAAGATTACCGACTGTATTGCAACTGCAAATAAACTTCGCAAGGAGTGTTTAGATGTGTTCATAGCATGAAAAACTATCTGGTGTATTTTCTTCAAATGTAGGCTCAAATAATTACTTTCTTTTAGGTTAACCATGCCGATTTGTTCAAATATACATAGGTAGGAAAGGCTACCAGTTAGGAACCAGAAACCAATATCAAACCAACCAATCAAATCACACAAAAGATTTTTAAAATAGCCTACCAATTATGAAACATCAGCTACCAGAAAATTAACCGTTCAAATTAGAGAAGAAAATTCATCCCAGCCATTAGGGTGGCCATCTTGCTTTCCCTCAAATTATGTTGAGCTGGAAGAGGGATGGTAGAAAAAGTTCCCATTGCCATTTGAAGTTGCCTTACAACCGATGCAGGGGCAAATCTCTGATAGAGATGGGTTCCAATTTGCTGCCCCTCTTGCTCTCAGGGATTCCTCCCCAGTAAGTATTGGAACTTGAAGTCTAACATTTATGTAGCTAAATAAGTGCTTAAAATTAAATTTCCGAACTGAAAAGCCTATTGACTTACCCATAAAGTTGACCACTGTTTACAGGGCCTTGCCAGAAAAAGAAGTTTAACCACATAATGATCTCACAGAATTCACCAATGTCACTATGTACACATCAACTGAGTGAATTATAACTTGCAGAATGTAATAGAAATAATGTCATTCTGGAGGTTGTCACTTTTAAACAGATTTTTCAGGCCAGTACAGGCAGATTCTACAAACAGGAAGTCAATGGCATATTCTGTGAATGGCCAATCTTGCTGACAGCTGTTAAAAATATTTTGTTTTTTAAAGAGACTTCCTGATTTTCTGATTGGATAAACAAAATGTTTCTTCCCAATATAGGCACCAGATTGGGAATCAGAGGGGAATGAATTCTGTCAGAAAAGCTGCCATAATACCTTCTTCAACTTTTCTTGAGTGGTTTTAGTTTAGAAATTATTTTCCCTGCTTCATGCACCTCAGTCACTATACTCTAGCTTTACTTCGCATCTTGGCCATAATAGCTCCACAGTCCTGTCCCCCATGTCCTTTATCCCATAGACCTCACCAGTATTCTTCTCTAATTAATGCAAAGTGCTCCATTCCCTGTTCATCAACTCCACCCCCCACTGTGCCCTAGTCCCTGGCGTGAAATTGAACACCTAAACCTCCCTACTGCAATTATGAGCAATGCCAATGAAGATCAGTTAGGGATTGAAGAAAGTTATATGCAGTGCATACTATCCAAATGGCCTAGAACCCCTAATCATTACGTAAATATAAACAATTTATGATTAGTCCAAATGGGCAGGTTTTTTATGACACAGAGGGAAACCATATAATTTCTAATGCAACTTAGATAGATAACTAGCACATCTGGTACTTCAAACCATATTTGGTTTTTTATTTAAGTTTTCATGGAGAAATGCTAAAGCACATGCAATAAGAGCATGTTTTATTGTTGCAAAAGCCATGCATGGTTAAATTAAATTACATTGTGAAGGTAACATTAGGAATTGATTCAATCATAAATAAAAATGAACACACATTTAGAAAAAAAATTGCACAGTCAATACTGTGAGACACATTTCTCCATTTTAATTTATAATTTCAGTTCTCAACAGCAACAACAAATACTTGTAATTGTGTACTGCTCTTAATGTAATAAAACGTCACGAGGCACTTCACAGGAGGGCTCTAAAGCACAACTTCACCCTGAGCCACATATTAGGGAAGGTGATCAAAAGCTTGGTCAGAGAGGCTGGTTTTAACAAGCGCCTTGAAGGGGAAAAAGGAGATTTAAAAAAAAGAAACACTTGCATTTATATAGCACTTTTCACAACCACCAGATGTCCCAAAGCACTTTGCAGCCAATGAAGTGTGGTCACTGTACTAATGTAGGAGGTGCAACAGACAATTTGCACACAGCAAGTTCCCCCAAATAACAATTTGATATTGAACAAATAATCTGTTCTTATGATCTTGATTTAGGGATAAATATTGGCCAGGATACCAAGGATATTATCCCTTTGAATAATGCTTTGGGATTTTTTACGCCCGCCTGAAATGGCAGATGGGGTTTCAGTTTAACATCTCATCTGAAAGGTGGAACCTCTGACAGTGCAACCACCCCTCCCCCCCCCCCACCCACTCAAAACTGCACTGAAGTGTCAGCTTTGAATTTTGTGTTTGAGTCCTGGAGTGGGACTTGAAGCCAGAACCTTCTGACTCAGAGGCAAGAACTGAGTCATGGTAAGGGAGGAAATTAATGCTTATGGCCTTGGCAGTTTAAGCCATGGTCGCAAAGGTGGAGCAATTAAAATTGGGAATGCACAAAAGACCCAAATTAGAGGGATGCAGATATCTCAGAGGGTTGTAAGGCTGGAGGAGATTACAGAGATAGGCAGGGGTGAGGCCATTTGGGGGGAGGGGGTGAAAACAATTATAAGAATTTTAAAATTGATGCATTGTTTAGCCAGGGGCCAGTGTAGGTCAATGAAAATGGGAGTGTTGGGTGAACAAGACTGGATTCACGTAAGGGCACAGACAGCAGAGTTTTGCATGACCTCAAGTTTAGAGTGGGTAGAATACATTGGAATAGTCAAGTCTTGAGATAACAAAGGCATGGATGAGGGGTTCAACAGATGATGATCTGAGGCAGGCACAGAGTCAGGGGATATTACAGAGGTGAAAATACCTGGCCTTAAGGATGATGCAAACATGTGGTTGAAATTCATCTTGGGGTCAAATATGGCACCAAGGCTGCAAGCAGTCCAGGTCAGTTTCACAGAGTTGCCAGACAGAGACATGGAGTTGGTGGCTCGGGAACACAGTTTAGAGCAAGGCCCAAAGACAATGGCTTCTGGCTTCTTAACATTTAATTAGAGGAAGATTCTGTTCATCCATCGCTAGATGTCAGACAAACAGTCTGATAATTTAGAGACCGTGGGCAGAATCATCTCAGGTTTGCACTAAGCATGGTAGTGGATGGGGAAAAGAACGTTTTACCCGTCGGCTGCAATGGTAGCTCTTCACACCGTATTGTCCCAATCCCGCATTAATCATGCGTTCCCGGGAAACATACCATTTCGATGGCAGACGGGCTCTTATTCGCCCGCCACGCCACCAACTCGCCGCTTCCTCACACAGGCACCATATGTAAAGTGCAGCCGTGCGCACACCTGTCAGTGCTTCCAGCCTAGGACTGCTGCACAGAAGACGTGGCCCCGAAAGGCAAGAAGACTGCAGCCCCCCCGAATCAGTGATGCATCCCTGCGATGTCTTCTGGACACCGCTGGTGCCCACCACAAAGTCCTCTACCCCACTCTGGCTGCAGGAGGCGCATCAGTGTCACCACTCCAGCTTGGGAGGCGGTGACAGAGGTGGTCAATGCTAACGCTGCACAGAAGAGGTCAGCCATCTAGTGAAGAAAATGGATGAATTATCTCACCTGTGCCACCAGGGTAAGGCAGAGAATCACTCTATACTCGCACACTCACAAGCCTACCATACATTCACCGGCATCTCACTCACTGCCAACTCAAGGGACATCACCACTCATTCACACAAACCCTCACATCTCCATGTGGCCTCATCTCCTCTAGAGACTGCCTCCTTAGCCCTCACCATCTTGAGGCAACTTCCACAGATCAACATGTGTCCCCAGGGACACTCCCATTCCCCAGTACAGTCCTTGCCCTGCAGCCTCTTCCCTTGCCTGAGGCCAATTTTCCCCCTTCCCCAAGCAAGCCCTAGCCCTGCAGCCATTGAAGAGCCTCCCTGAAAGTGATGTGGCACTGTCTGCAAAGCCTGGTGCTTATGAATGCGAGCAAGGTAGGCTAACAAACCTCAAAGCCCCGAGTGAAGTGTGGCTCGCCAGGTGCACGTCGCTTATGTTCAGTTGTGAAACACGCCAATGTGCTCAAATGATTCAGCGTAGGGGGATCATTCCGGTGAGCTAGGCTTACAATGATACGCAGATGTATTACAATGAAGTTCCTGACATACAGCAGCAGGAAACGCAGCCCACCCTTGACAGGCAGAGTGGTCAGTCGCAAACGTGTTTCAAAACAGCGTGAAACCGATTTTTGGCCTTCCCAACATGTCCATTCATGCCGCCAAGCACACCTGTCACCAACAAGCATGGAAAATTCCACCCAGTGGAGGAGTTGAGAGAGGCGGAGGTGAGATAGAGCTGGGTGTCGTCAGCGTACACGTGAACATTAATGTTCTATTTTCACAACAGAAAGAAAACAACTAAATGATTTTAAATTAATCTTAAATTTCTTTATATAACTGCAACCCTCAACATATAGGCTTGAATTTTACTCCAGGCATCAGGACCCTGACATCAGGATGAGAAACCATGCCCCGAGCCCGCACTCACCAGCCGCAGGACTGCCTCGACCTTTCAGTTGACTGCCTCTGGGCCCACAGTCCAACTAAGGACGATGGGCAGATTCCTGGTGCTGCCAGCCCAATCAGAGGTGAGCAGCTGTGATGCCTCGGCAGTGCCTCCAGGTGGTAGTTCGCTGAGGCAGGCCAAAGACTGCGGAAGTTGGTCCAGGTAAGTAAAAAAAAAAATGTAAAAGTTCAGGGGGTGGAAGGGAAGAGGAGAAACCCAAATGGGAGATCGTGGGGCTGCCTTCCCTGCCCATAGCCTCCTTTCGGGGCCATCAAGCATGGCACCCCAGACTGCTGCTAGGAGGGCATCTCCATTTGTATCTGCCGCTCTGTAAGTTGCCCCAAATTGGGATTTTAATTATGCTAATCAGCTGCCCACCTCCTTGCAGCCTCTCTGCATCTGGAAAAATCCCCAGCGGCAGGACCATGTCATGAAGATGTATTGGCGCAGTTCCCTGCGATTTTACCAGCACCAACCCCCCACCAAACCACCCCCCCCCACCTCCCAGCCTGCCACCCGGGCCAGTAAAATTCTGCTTTTAGTTTTTAGATCGCCCAAACTGCTCATAAAACAATCCCTCCCGCTAATATGATCAAGCTAAGATCAACCTCTCCTTTGCAAGCAATGGACCAGATTTTATCGGATCATGTCTGAAATTAAACTCTCCCTTGATGGAAGAGTGCAAATTAGGGAATTTGTCTAAATCTGTATTCCCAAGCCTAAGGAACCGTATCATTTTTGCATGGCTTACTTGAGTTACTTTCCAAACATACACTGGCCCATGAATACCGTGCCTTTAAAATTCTCTATTGACCCAAAAAAGCTGCATCTAACTGATTTAAAAAATATTTATCAGTATTTAAATAATGTCTGAGTACCTTTCTCTGGCACTAATTTTCCTTTTGACTAATGTACCTAAGAGAGATTCATATAGATTTTTTGACAGGTCATAGTTTAAAAGCAAATTCTCCAGGCCAGTAAAAGGAATACTTCCTTTTTTTCAAACCTCTGATGTTTAGATTTTTCATTTTAAAATGCATAATACATTAGGAGTTTATGATTTTTGTAATCTTAACTTTCAATACAGGCCCTGAGGTTTTTAAAAGTTAAGCTTCTGCATTCCCTTGAACTGATGGGACTTCTGTATTACTTCAACGCACAGGCTGTAAATGTTTTACTTTGATTTAAGGTACATGACAATAAATTAGGGGTATTTATCAAAGGTGCTTTGTTGGAATAGTACAAACCTGCCTAACGCAAGCCACTTTTGCATAAATTTCTGTATTATCCAAATACACTTAGTGGGATCGTGCTGCTTTGATGTTGGCAGCATAGATTTATGGAATATAGGCTTTTTATTTATCTCCCCCATTCACCTCAGAAAAAGCTCCACACATTCATCAATTAGCTCCATACTTTAAAGATGACATACACAGATCACAGTTGAACTGTTATCAAGAGGAGAGTAAAGGTTTAAATCAGAATTTTTCAAAAATGCGTTTTTGACTTGAAAGCCAAAGCTTCTGTGCATTTTCAAGGTTATTAAATATATTTGATCAAAAGCAAATGTTTCAATACTTTGTACTCAGTTAAAGTTAATGTCCTTTGGCAGATAGTTTGACTCAATTTGGAATCATATTTTAAACCAGAAAACTATGTTTTAGAATTGGAGCTTTTAGTTTTGGTAAATGAATATTTAATGGGTTAGGTAGTCTTTTCTTGTTCCTTGTGCTTTTACAACTCAAGGTGAGCTCCTTCAAAGGCTTAGTGTATAGATGCCTCATGCTTTCTGGTATCAATCTATACAAACCAGCACATCTAAGGTTCAATCCCCGACATCTCCACCAGGGTAGCCTTTGCACTTCTAGGCTAAGGAGGGGGCAAGAGTCAGTTGGCTTATGTATATGATTCTTACAGAGAGAACCTGGTGGAACAGGATTAGGTTTTTCTGCGATATTCTCCAATTTTCCATTAAACTCATCAGTGAAGAATGGTCACATGGGTGAAGTAGAGGTGAGAGACAAATACCAATGAAACCTTGCACCTGCAAGAGTCTGTAACTTCAGGGGAGGAGAAAATTAGTTAAAAATAAAGGACAAGACTTAAGGTGATAAGTTGAAAATCTTGAAATATTTCCCACAAAGCACAGGGCTAAGAAAACAATAATAATCCAACTCATCCTGTATCATCCTCACAATGCTGAGAAGCTTTTTGTTGCATTTATACTTGTGAGCACTAATCCAATCCTATCCCATATTTCTGCTGCAAAGTCTTCCTCTACAGGATACAGTTTGGGTCAGAATGTGCAGATTATTCTACTGTCATTTTATATCTCCCATGTTTACAGATAAGATGATTTTGATTCTGAAGTATCATCGACACAATATACTTACATAAACAGTGGGTTCTTCCTTCACTTATGAAGACTCAAATCAACCCTTATTTTCTTGAACAGTAACATGGATATAAAGTGCCTTCTCCATCTTTTACAACTCTGTCATTGGTTTGGGACTTCCCTGTGCTCTTGTGGCTTCAACTTATATCTGCATGAAGAAAGGAACTTGGGGCCACCTATATGCTTATACACTCTGCCACCTGTTAGTCTGTATCCCAGTTCTAGGAAAATACTTCAAACTTAGCTTATTGTTTGACAAATAGGAAACTTTTTGAAGACTAAATTAACTTTTCATCCAGCAAATATTGTTCATTCAACATTCACCAAAGGAAATAAATGCTAAAATACAATCAAACACTTAATTGGTATTAATGAGAAATTAGTCAGCAGGCGAGGCATGAGTTCCAACAGACAGCAGATCACTGGGTGAAGCAAGAATGTTGAAAAGAAACCATAAGGGGCTGGAGATGGAGCTGTAAGCTAATGTCTTGGCTTTGCTTTTAGCTTGCCAAAGCTCAGAAGTAACATGCCTCCAGCCAGTTGGCAAGTGGAATTTTCCAGGCCTAATATACATATAAATAAAGGTATATAAGAAAGTTTTTTTGTACACTGACTGCTCTTCATGATTTCAATATTATTCTTATCTACTGTGTTGTTGAAGCCTGATTACTTCAGGATGTTTTAGTTTGTTATCTGATAGAAGTTCAAGATACCAGCCTTAAGCATCCTGAAGTAATTTAATCACACTTCAATAACACTAAGGACAAGAAAACCTTTGAAATCATATAAATTTGGAGTAAGATAAATTTAGGACATGAAACAGGAACCACAATTGCTAAGCATTCATTGAAAATGATATTATAAAAGCTATTTCAGGTGGCGTGTCTAACTCTAAATTACATTGATCTGAGCAATACCTCATAGGAATGACAAGAGTTTGAGGTTGGTATGGGTCCTGGGAGTAGGTTACGGCTGTACAGCACTTGGCACTATTAAGAGATGCCATCAATTTCTACAAACATGTAGTTTTATACACCCTTGGCACAAGCAGAATACATGGGCAGCAACCATCAAAGTGGAAACTATTTCATGATTGACCATAACACAATACAGCTTATTTGCAATTTTTTCAATTATGAATTAATCAGTGGTCTCAAAATGAAAGGTATTTTGTGTTCCATGGATGTCATTGCATTATTCTACTGTTTCACCACTCGGCTGAATTACCATATTCAAATATATCAAATCAATACTGAAGCTATAGGACCCATTGTAGAATCCAAAGCAATGTTATAGGCCTAGCTCTTTAAAAAGCTCAGTGCACACTCCCTGAATCTGTCCATAGAGAAGTATGAACAGAGTTTTCATCATAACTGCTCACATTTATGGCAGGGGAGCCATATGACACACAGAGTAGCTCACACACAATCCCCTTATTCAGCTTTTAAAAAAGAAAAAAATTCTCAACCTGGCTTGTGGGTGACAGCACAAGAACTTGCAGTCAAGAAAGTTAGCGCCAATATGCCCTGTCAGACCATTAAAAAGTTAGCCTGGTATTCCCAGATATTGGAACCATGTGTGCTAAGGAATTTTTCTTCTGGTAAGACATTCCAAATATTGTACCACTGCCAAACACGGCGGTGTTAGACTAATTTAAGCAGTATGTTGGAACCATCTCTTAGAACTTTGATCATCTGGAGATCGTTTGTTACAAATTGAACTAACCCAGTCTCTATTTCTGGTGGATCAGATCTTTGGATTTGTTGTATTAAATGCCTCATTTAATACAGTTTGCACATGAAAGAAAGTTACACTCAGGAATCCACCGACAAATATTTCACGTAACCAACTGCTCTCATTTTTATTACTTTTAAACATAATCCATATTACACTCACACTGCTTCTAATAACCTCTGCCCTGTTTAGAACTTGTGTCTACAGAGTTCCGTGTGTTGGGGGGAAAATATCACACAATTATGAATGTATCCTAACCAGAAACACATTTTATCATTTTCACAAAATAACTTTTCTGCAGAAAGATATAAAGCTGGATTAGTCTAAGATAACATTTGCATCTCAAATCCCCGTCATTCAGCATGCATCACTTCAACATGATTGCTGTATCGTACAGTGTTTTGTGATATGTTTTCACATTAACTTCTAGTGAAAGAAAAACACATATGAAGCAGAAGAGTTAAAGCTCCCAGTTTCAAAATTTTACTTTGTATTGCTTTGCCTGCCATTGCAGAGTGTCATGGGAGTTAGAGTTTAATGAGGTTTTTAAATATTATTAGTTGTTCTCCCATGGCATTCCTTACTGACAGAAGTTTAGAAAAATTGTATATCTCACTTCCTGTAACTGCCTTGCTGCTTGCCTCCCACTCCTTAATTCTTTCTGTCTTGCTTTTAATGTCTTTCTCTTTGTCTTCATTCCCTTCTTATCTTTATTCCTTTCACACTTTCTCTTGTCTCTGTACTTTATTCACTACGACTGTCTTGCTGATGCTTTTTATCTTTAGGCAAGTTGATCCTGTTTCTATATTCTTTGACCTGATGTCTTTGTATGCCACCTTTCTCATTGTATGGATGCACTTTTAACAGCCAACGTCCCCCCACGATTCCCATTCCTCCACGCCGCCACCCCTTCAAAGACAGGCAAGAGAGGGGATGGGGGAGGGGGTGATGTTAAATTTGGAAATATGTGAAACCTGACTTCAACCTTCCAAAGAAAATGCTAATGGTGCCCTGCCATTAAAGTCAGCAGACTTCTGAATTCCCAGCAAACAACTGCACCCTTGTTCCCTACCTATCATAAATATTGGGATTTCTGTCTCTCGATCTCTCTGCTTCTGTATATTTGGCTCTGTGTATGTCTCCAACATACTTTCTACGTGCCTGTTTCTCTTCTTTTCTTTACCTCCCAAACTATCTTTTTCTCCTTGCTTGTCACCATGGCATGGATGTGAAGTCAGGCCTTCAGACCCCTGACGGGCAGAGTAATGATCTGATCATCTTCGGGTGATATAAAAGCAAAATTCTGCAGATGCTGGAGATCGGAAATAAAAACAGGAAGTGCTGGAAAAACTCAGCAGGTCTGGCAGCAACTGCGGAGAGAGAAACAGAGTCACTGTTTCGAGTCTGTATGACACTTCTACTGAACTGGTAATACCCTCTGATATGACCATGGCAAGTAAATGGGAGGGAGCAAGATTTGGAGCTTGGGAGACATGTATTGGAGAGCCTGTGGAAAGTCTTAAGATTTGGGTTTCAGGGTAGATAGGGGATTGACTGCTGACTGATAATTGGTAGAAAATTACATTGTTGCTGGTGATCACATGAACAATAATGGCCTGTATTTTTAGCAGTGTGACGGTGGTCAACTGTCAGTATTTGCTGTCATTACTGCTCTGAAACTGACAGCAATTCCTGGGCTGGGATTTTCCGTGCCTGCCGGCGTCAGACATGCTAGGTGGTGTGAGCGGACAATATGGCAAGAAGGCCAAGAATCGGTTTCACGACATCGTGAAACCAGTTTGTGATTGCCCGCCGATGGTGGGCCACATTCCCCGCCATTGGATGTTGGGAACCTCATTATAATACATCAGCATATCGTTATAAGGCTGGATCATCCACCCACACTGGCGGGAAATTACACCGGCGTGTTTCACATCTATAAGGCATACTCTTGGCAGGCTGTACTTCGCTCAGGGACTCCAAGGTTTGTTTGCCTGCCTTGCTTCAGGCAGCACTCACAGTCTTCAGTGGCAGGCTTCACAGACAGCACCACATCACTTTTAGGGGGACTCACAGGTAGGTTTCTACCTACCAGATCAGCCACGTGTTTATCAACCACACAGCTTTTCAACAGCTGCAGGGCAAGGTCTTTCTTGGTGAAGGAGGAAAAATGGCCTCGGGCAAGGGAAGAGGCTGCAGGACGAGGGCTGAACTGGGGAAGGGGGGTATCCCAGGGTGTGCGTGGGGGCACAGGTTGATCTGTGCAATTGACCTAAAGAAGGTGAAGACTGAGGAGGCAGTCTCCAGAGGAGATGAGGCCAGGTTGATATGTGATGGTATGTATGTGAGAATGGGTGGTGATGTCCCCTGAGCTGGCAGTGAGCAAGATGCCAGTGAATATATGATGGGCTTGAGTGTGCGAGTTTAGAGTGAAGAGATGGTTGCCTTAATCTGGCTGCATTGGATGGCTAACCTCTTCTGTACAACATTGGCATTGATCATCACTGCCATCACCTACCAAGCCGGAGTGGTAATGTAGCTGCCCCTCTTGCGGCCAGAGCGGGTATAGAGGACTTTACAGCAGGCCTCCACGGCATCCAAACGGTGCTCAAAAGCAGCGGTCTTCTTGCCTTTTGGGGCCATGTCTTCTTTGCTGCAGTCTTGGGCTGGAAGCACTGAGTACTGCTGTACTTTAAATATGGTGCCCAGTGTAATGAAGCAGCGAGGTGATGGCAAGACAGATGAGAGCCTGCCCGCCACGGAAATGGCGTGTTTCTTGGGAATGCAGAAGTAACGTGGAGGGTTTGGGACAATACAATGTGAAAACCCTCCATCGCCACCGAGGGGTAAAATGCCGTTTTACCCACCCACCACAGCACTTAGTGCAAATCAGAGACGATTCTGCCCCTGGACTCGGCATATATGCAGTTAAACAGATACCTCCAAAGTTGCTTTTCTGTACTTCTCCAAAGGGTGTGCTGTTGAAATCCCCCCAGAATGCAATCAATCCTGAAACCAATGAACTGAAGAGAACTTACACTGCCATGGCATTTGTCTTATTGTGAAAAACCCCGAAAAGTTACACCTTGTTGAATAAGGTGTAGCTAGGTTCTTAACCACATCTTAAGTTCATAATTACTACTAAACAGCCCTGCTGGTCATGACAGAACATTGAATGTCAAATTTCTCCATAATGATAAAAAATTACACCTATTTTTAAAATAGGCATTTTTTAAAGTTTGTTGTTGATATTTTAGCTTCTACCTTAAACCCATGTGTATGTTCTGATCATTTATCTTGCTATCTGTGAAAATTTAAATTAAAAGTGAAAGAATTTTTTACTTCCTGATTTGCTACCTGTGAGAGTACTTTAATGTGATTGACAGCTTATTCTACTTAATGACACCAATGCTGCTGGACACCTGGAGATCCCTTGAGTTTGCACCAGGTTTAAAATGATATTAAGAAAGGGGAAATCTAGGCCATAGAGATCATTGAATTTTTGTGGGCAGCTTTCCTCAAGGTCAACACTGAGCACCACTGCTTCACTGCTGACCACGAAATGCAACCCTTTGTTTTAACAATTGTATGGTTAACAAAGACTAACTAGAACTGTGAAACATGAGGGATTCTTTTTATATAGGCACTCAATTAATAGGTTATTCCGATATATAAGTGCACCCTGTGTCCCTATCCTGTATTGATTTTAAATGAGCGAATAGTATTCTCACAAAAATGTGAGCTTTGACCCCCAAATTTATGCAAGTTCATGCTATTAATGCCAGTTGTGATTTTTCAGATTGCTTTTGTGCTGAATTGACTGACCGCTTGATAATCTGTTTGACATAGCTTCTGCTTTTTGGGGGGGGGGGGGTTGCAGAGAAATTTGCAGCTGCTGCTAAACTATGTGCCTCCAACAAGTGGAACCACTATTCCTCGAGTCATGCTGTTAGTCTATGCTGTAGTCAGGAGATGGTGACCATGCACTCACATGTTGTGATGAGTTGTTCCACCCACCATGTCACTAGTGATAAACTCCTGGTGTCTGCTGTCAAAGTAGTGAGGACCCAGAAGTACATTTGCCAGCATTTATTGACCATTGAGTCACTGTCCCCTTTGGGGCAAGGTTAGCCAGGTCCCTTTGGGGTTGAAGTGTTTCTAAGATGGTGTGGTTGGTGATGGAAGCAAGTTGACACTCTATGGCAGAGATGGTAAACCGATACTAAACTAGGCTGATCTGCAATGCTCAAGGGCACAATTGGTGATTGACCAGCCAGTCTGCCTCACTCATTGAACTTGAAAAAGTAGACCTGCCACTGAGCTGAGACTTCCTTTCCCCCTCTTGGCTCCAGATAGCACTCAAGTCAGTTCCCAAACTGAGAGCTTGCCCTTGCTTAGCTTTAAGAAAAAATAATGAGCCAAAGTAATTTAGTTCTGTATCATCATAATTGCAAAAGCAACCTGTAATATTTCTTAACAATATCAGTTTGAGGGCCATGTATTACATGAATGTCAAATTGTTAGTTGAAGCAATCCGATCATTTGGACTGAGCCTGTGCTGTCTGTGTGCTTGTGTTTACGAAGCTTGTAATGTGGAATTGTTTCATGTTGTTTGGGTTTTATTTGGTTTACATTGGTTTAATTGTTTAGTGAGTTCAATATGCAAACATTAAACAGTGCCATTCTGTGTTACACATAAAAGGGGAGTTTATTTAAATCCAACCAGCCTTAACTGTTAGCAGCAGAACAGAAATTATCAAACTGAAGAGCATGGGTATACACAAGTGAAGCAATAATATTATGCTTCATTAATAATATAACTTAACAAAATTACATTATCATTAATATTAACAATATTGGTCACTGTCTATATCCTTGATATACAATATACATAATATATTAATTAGTAAATGCAAATTATACAAATGTGATACATAATGAATAAATATTGCCTCAGGGTAAGTACACTGTATTTTCATGAGAACTGTTGATTTTTACATCAACTGCTTGGCCTTTTGCTTGATGTTTTAAATGTATCTCCCACAGACATGAAATGTTATTAAACAAAGAAGGAAGGAAGGTTAAAATGCAAGCTTTACCTCATCCACCACAGTAGTCCTCTTTTGCAGCATCCATTATTCATGCCTCCCCCACCTCCCCATTCTTAGAGGTAACTCATTGTGCACTCTAGGCTGAAGGCTCCACTGCTGGCTCAATGTGAAATTAAGACCAATTGTAGTTCCCCATATGTTGTCCTGGCTGATATGTGCTAATGTGGTGCTGACCAGAAATCAATTAGCCTGTTTGGTTTAGCATCATACCAGCTAATGCACCAAGAAAACCCAACCCTACAAACTTTTATAAATCTGACAAGACACCAGATGCATCTTTGCCCACTCTTGCACATACTGTGGGAAAACATGGTTCTGTATTACAAAGCATTTAATGATGAATTATATCAACAAGTTAATATTAGATTGTGTAGCGCAGCACAGTTGAACATTTTGTGTTGCAAAACAGTTTTAGAATAATTTCACTACACTGGTGGTTGTGCACTATTCAATCCGCACTCTTGGTCCGCTAGGCACACGTAGCTCTTCATGAAACCTCCTACTTAAAGCACAGTATGGTATAATCCCTGCTCAGTTCTACAATCTATATTCCACAGCAATACTGCCAAGTTGAAATCTGTGAATTGGCACCAAATATTGAATATATTGACCTTGTCACTGCCATTTCCTGACTTGTGGTCCACTAATAATCCATGTCCTCAATAATTGGAGAGAATAGAGTGGATATTTTTTGCAATATGTCATGGCACTAAAGGGAGTAATTCTACACTCCCAGTGGGGAACCACACTTGTACGGAGCATGGGTCAGAGATAGATCAACATTGTAGCTATGGTTTTCTGGCTAGTGCTCCCTGCAATAGCGGCTTCCTCCTAGAGGTGTAGGTTGATGAATATAGCCCTTAGATATATTTAGCACCACTCCTCTCTGGAATAGACTTTTATATGCTGCCAAAGACTCCATCACAGAGAGACAGGGCTTATTGCATTGCTATCCCTAGCCTCCACAGAAGATGCCAGGCAGTGGCATTATTGCAGCTGTCCAAATGACTAGAGTCAGGGTGGCAGTGTGTGTTGAATCAGTTAATACTGTGAAATATCAACTTGAAGGGATTTTCTTCAAAGCTACCAAAAAGGTTACACTGACGAAGGGAAGTGATCGTGGTAGTTTTAAATCAAAATCTGGGTACACAGAGATGAAGTGCGGCTGCCTCTTTAAGATTCTACCCTCTTTCTCCATCAGGTTTGATAATCCTTCAAGTATTTTATGTCCCATTGTACCAGAGTGTAGCCTGCCTAAATGCTTTGTTCTGTTCTCTGAAAGCTTACAAACCCTGCCTCCTGATGACGTGATCTTCCAGAGAGAAACTGGCATAATGTCATCAAAATGTACAGCATTTTTAAAAGTTTGCATCCTTTTTTATGATGTAATCTGGTTTCTATTTCTGAAATGAGACAAGGCCTCATCCCTGAATATGTAAAAGTAACTTGAGAGACTGCTTAAAGCTTGAGCCCTCAGTTGGAAAACTCTGATAAGTTTAAATTGAATTAGAAAGGCTGGTGTGAATAGTATTGGCAAACATAAGTTCCACTAATAATACCTCAGTAGTATTATTTTCCTTTCTTTACAGCTAAAATATTTAAAACTGATCTGATTAGATAAATATCTAGGGCTTTTATGGAACTTTGAAATGGATACTGTTGTATTTTACATTGTACATAGAAGGGTAATAGAAGTAATTGCAAGCATTTGATTTATACTTCACTCAGCACCCCAGGGGAAACTGTCCAGGAGTCCCTCTGCTGTCCACTGACCCCTGCTGGAGTAGTGCAAATGTGGAAATGCAGTAAAGTTTGGATTGGCAGCGGGGGCCTGGTGTTTAAATGGGAATCCAACTCTCACTTTTAAGGCTCACTTTTGAAAATGGCCCCTTGGTCGCAGTATTAGAAGACTGACAGCACTCATGAAACCATATTCCAACACGAGTCGCTGCTTTCAGGCAACCAGGGACAAAGGGGGGAAATAAAATAAAATAAAAACACCAAAAATAGATGCAATCAGGGCAGATTCCCACCTGAGGTTCAGCAGGAATGGTTGAAAAATAGACTTGGACCTGTTAGTGCTAGGTTCCTGCTTTGTGTTAAATTTCTGGGATGACCTAATAGGGAACGGAGTCTCCATTCTGCCTCTTAGGAGACCATTGAGGTAAGGTGATAGTAAGGCTATGGGAGGGTATGGATCACAGAGAGTCCCTCAACCACAGGCCTCCTGAAGAACCTGGCATATGGTCGGTGTAGGTGTGGATGTTCAAACCAGGTATATCTGCTGACCAACAGACAGTTGGGAAGTAATGTCAGGGGACAGGACCTGTGTCCTTCACCTTGAGTATTTCACCAAACATTTTTTTTTGTTATTTTGCAGAGGTTCCTTTTGCACATGCACCATTGTGGAAGCTGAAGTTTGATTCAGAAAGAGGTACCCGTGCTCTCCCCGATCCTGCCTCCACACCCCAGGCAGCCCGAGGTGTGTTCTCACCACATTTCCAACCACATCACTAGAGATGCACCTTAGAGATGTGCCCTCAGGCCATGCTAATTGCAAAACCTGCTTTTAACCCCGTGAGCGTTAGAGGGGGTCAGCGGTAAAGGCCAGACACAGACACACCTCGATACTTGTGCCTATCAAGGTACAAGTGATAGCCTGCAGATTTTCATGGCCAATTTGCTTTAGAGTTCTCAGTTGAAAAAGTTGTTAAGTTTTCTTCATAAAGGTGTGTGGTTCAGGAAAACATATTTTGTTCATTGCAAAAGACTATCAAGTCTTTATATGAATGGTCCTCACACTCTTATGATGGTTCAGTTGGTAAATATGCTGACCAGATTGAAACTGAGACGTACAGACCAGGGAGATCCTGGGCTCAATTTGTTAGCAAACTTCAGCCAAGGTGGCGATATAGGTGCTACTACTGGTTTCATCTCTCGTGGGCTAGGGTGTGAAGAAAATTGGCTAGTGGTCCTGCTCTTGATTGCAACTCAATAATCCTTGCTGAAAGGTGCATATCTCACATTTGATTGTGATGAATGAGATTGAATATTCTGATGATACTTCCTCAGTGATGCCACTTAGAACAGTTCCCTGTACAATCATGACTGGAGGGAAGAAAATTGGAGGAATAATGGTCTTCACAGACTTAGATACATACAAAATTCTAAGAGAGAGCCAAGTTGAAAAGCTCCTTAAAATGCCAGAAACATCTAAAATAATCTCCATACTACTGTTTTTCATTATATGTAGTACAACCCTTGAAAGAGAATCAACCCTCCAACAGGCAGTTCCTAATAAGCTAATGATAAGTTTCAGCTTTGAGAAGGGGCAAATGATGAAATCAGTTTCTAAGAAGCAATATCCCTTTGGTCTCCCTCAGATAAATACTATTTAATAACTACCCCTCCAAAAAACATACACTTTTTATATCTCTACTTATCAATTTAGTACACTACAGTTTTATGTTCAGTAATAATGCAGCAACAAGCTATCATTCTTTCTGAGCTTAGCTGCAATGGGAAATCATGTAGAGCAAATTATATGATTCTTCAGAAGTTTCTCCAGCCAATGATATACTAAGCTCATTTCCTGTTATTATTACTTGCCAAAAGATAATTATATACCATCGAAAAGATGGGAGTTTTCATTGTAGTGACTTTGTGACTGGGGATTAATATCTGGCCCATGATGCTAAAGGTGGAGTTGATGATATGAATTCAGGCTTACTTATTAATCAGAGAAAGAAAAGTTGTCTATTGAGTAAAATGTATTCCATATGTTTTTTGTTAGTAATGAATGAAGCATTCTTTGTCTGCCTCATTCATCACCAATAAAGCAACCATTGAATAAAAATGCTTTTCAATGGATAGTGAACAGACAGGGACTGACACAAGGTCATGTAGCTCCATTGTATGAATCTTGACCTGGATAGAGTATAAGCCTGTACCTTGCATATTGTGATTTTGCCAGTGAATTTAGCTATTCTGCAAGGAAGGGGAATTCTTGTGTTAACTTATGGATTGGAGTAAAGAAGGACTGAGACTCATTTTCAGGCTCCTGAAGCACTCGCGGTTTCTTGCTATCTTGGGGTTATGGATAAGAACTGCTACTGTGAAGTCAATTTGAGTGGCAGACAACAACTGGAAACAAAATGGGCACTGTTATTTGAAAAAAACAAAAATACTTGTGTCCATAACCTAAAGGTATTATTGATCTGAAAGTATGGGTACATCAGAGCTTTCGTCACCTACTGTTCATGAAGCTCATACTAAAATAAATACTCCTATCGTGAGCCTCTCACTCCACAGCACTTAGAATTTCATGTTCATTGTTGCTCCTTTCATTTGTTAACGCCAAGTTTTCTTTTAACTGTTTACTTGGGTCATGCATTTCATACAGAGATAACAAAAAAACTGCGGATGCTGGAAATCCAAAACAAAAACAGTTCTGTTGAAGGGTCATGAAGACTCGAAACGTCAACTCTTTTCTTCTCCGCCAATGCTGCCAGACCTGCTGAGTTTTTCCAGGTAATTCTGTTTTTGTTATGCATTTCATACCTAGTTCGGAGGTGAGAATATACTCATGGTTTTGAAATAAAACATGCTTTTATTCATTCAAAATAAACTTGGTCAAATAAATTATTCTGAAAATACTGATGTTTTGAAAATTGGGTTAAAGATTTACTTTCACTGTTCAGATTGGTTAACTTTGAGTTTGTTTGAAATTACTTAGTGCTACAAACACAAGTTAATATGAGAGGAAATTAATTATTTTAATAGGAGTGGAATCTCCTGGAGAAGCCGTGACCTGAGAGAGAAATGGAGAAAGGTCCTGGCAAAAGGGAAGGTGTGGAAGACCCTAGAAATGAAAGTCAAACAAGTACTGATATGTATGAAGCTTAGAGGATTGAATAATGTTAGAAATGTAAAAAGAATGGTGAGAAATGACCATCAGCTGCACCTATACTTACCCTATCCTTTAGACGGTGTAACCTTTTCCTTTATTAATGGCGGAATCATTCAGATTTGCACCAAGTGCAGTAGCAAGCAGGAAAAAGGACATTTTACTTCCAGCTGCAATGATGGCTTTTCACGCCATATCGTCCCATTTCCATCTCATTAATTATGCATTCTTGGGAAACACACTGAGTCGCTGGTGGGGCAGCTTCTGATTTGCTCACCCCGCCATCACCTCAGGCCTTCAGTAAAATCAGCGCCATATTTAAAGGCCACCCCTGCACAGAACTGGTACCTTTCAAGGGACTGCAAGCTGCTGGGAACAAATGGCTGCTAAGGGGAGGAAACATGCTACCCCCAGATTTAGCATTGCCTCCCTCCAGTGCCTACTGGACGCAGTGGAGGCCCTCCATGAGGCCCTTTACCCCCACTCTGGGCGAAGACCAGCGAGCAAGGTTACCAATCCAGTATGGAAGGTGGTGGCACCGGTGGTCAGCGCCAACGCCTTGCAAAAGAGGACAGCCTCCCAGTGCAGGAAGAGGATGATTGGTCTCATCTGTTCAGGGTAAGTCACTCTCCTCATCACTCTCAACTCACACACTCACAAACCCATCACACGTCTGCAGGGATCTCACACTTCAAGGGACAGCACCACTAACTCTCACACACACCCTAACATCTCCATGAGGCTTATATCATCTGGAGTTCGCATCCTCATCCCATCCATGGCTCCGCTCACCACACAAACATACAACGCAGTGCCATGTGTCCTGCTCATACTCTCTCCATCTGTTTTCATGTAGGAGAAGCTGGCTCGCATCAGCAGAGAGAGGTCCCAGACCAGGGTGGAGTGGCCCACATTAGGCCCCTCACTCACTTTGAGGAGCGTGCCATCGCGCAGACTGGTGACGACATGGACCGTGCCTACGGCAATGGTGAGGTCAATGGCAAACACCCACGTGAAGATCCTGTACCACATCATCCCCCTCTCAATGCAACTGTGAGTGCTCTCTCTCCTGCTTTTGACTCTGGTGCCATGCACTCATTGTCCCTACTTTGGTTCACAGGGAGCTCTGCCAAGTGACTGACACCCTCAGCCAGCCAGTCCCTCAACTCTATCCATGTACCCACCTCAAGTGAAGAGGACAACTTCCCCAATGAAGAGCTGGAAAAAAGCAGCCTGGAAGATCCCTCTCAGCGCTTACCCACACCTTCCACCAGCTCAAGGCACACACTTCGGTGGGAACTAGATCTAGAGCAAGCTTTGGTTCACAATCTGGTGGTCACCACACGGACACGTGTCCATAGCAGGAGGAGGCAGGTTCAACCAAGCTCCCTAGCACTTGGAGGACTGCTGGGGAAGAGGCATCTGTGAGGTCCGAGTCAGATTGTCAGACGAGCCTTGGATTTGGTCCTCCAACTCATCATGGAGAGTCAGCAGAAGGTAGGGAAACATCACACAGAGCTGTTGGAAGCCCTCAACAGAGTGGCACATGAGTTGGAGGAGTGCATCCGCCTACTCTCTGATGAAGTGATGCCCACATGTGCCCGTATGAAGGCTTCCTTGGGAAGGATGGCAGATGCCATGGAGACTCTAGTCCAGCAGAATGTGGAGATGTGCGCAGTCCTACACTCCATTATGTCAGCCATGGGCGAGTTCCTGCAGTGGCACGCATGAGGGAAACAGGGCACCTCAACTTCGCTCCAGGTGCTCCTTTCCCTCAAGGAGTCAGACCGGGGCCCTTGGGTACCTGAAGGGAGGAGGAACGGCAGCTGGACACCCCTGGATCATCCACTCAGGAATCTCAGAGGCTGTCCCTTCATTCTGAGTCCCCTTTGCCTGTCCCCTCAACCTCATCCTCTGTCACCACAATGGGAGCAGCTAGCACACAGGAGGACAGCCAAAGCAAAACCCCAAGGCCTCGGCTCTCCAGAGGACCCACGCCAAAGTCATCAGAGGCAACAGAGGCCAACCATTGCACAGGCTGTCTCCACCCCTGCTGCAGATATCAGGGCAGCATCTAGAAGAAGGGGTAGGCCTAGAAAAGTTAAGAATTTCTGATCACAAGTGGTTGCACGGGTGAATATATTTTATTACTTTATAATCTGAAAATATATTCACTTTCACTGAGTAATGTGTAATCAGGTCTTTCAGCTTCATTTACAGGCTTCATGAGTCCTCCCCCTGGATCCCCACAACTAGCAGTTCAGCTGCACACAGCCAGACCGGGAGTTATTCTGGAGGGAGAAATGTGTGTGTGGCAGGGCCTTTTGGAGCCTCGTGCAAGCACTCTCACATGCACATGGAGCATGGTTCAGTTGTCCACCTGAGCTGACCTGCATCTCCGCCACTGATCACATTCCCATGCAGCATTTGTGCCCATCCAACATGAGGCTCTGCTCACTTTCGATTTCAGAAGCATGGTGGTGTAAAGTATGTTTTCAGCTTCCCCGTCCTTTCCCCTCCCTCAGTCACCCATGTCCTTTCCCCCATTACTGTTGGCAACCTGGCATCACCTTCCACCTCCACAATGTCACCTACCAACCAGAACCCTTTTCTTTCCAGGATGTCCAGGTGAACGTGCATATTCCTATCTTCCTGAGAATCCCACCTCCTTCCATATTGACTTCCCTCACCTCCTCCTTCCCACCCCAACAGTCCGTGTCTGCCTCCGAGTCCCCATCAACCACCCTTGCTGTCCCTTCTAACACTACCTTCAAACTCTCACCCTCCCACCCTACCGCCTCACTCTGCCCTTGGTCAGCCCCACCATTCCCTCATACTACGCTCACCCTCAATTCACTCCCCAGAAGACAGTCATGGACCCATCAGACCCCTCCCTTGCACATTCATCTGGACATCCCCTCCCACCCCTTACCCCTTCCTCCCCCTGGACTCCTGCCCAGCTCCAAACTCCTTCCCCCTTCCAAACTCCTTCCTCTCTCCAAACTCTTTCCCTTACACCTTCCTCCCTCCTTACACCTACCTCCTCAGTTGCTGCATTCTCCCCGTTACACCCTCCTCCCCCATCTTCCCTCCCCCCTCCCAACCTCACCCCACCAACCCCCCGACACCATCGTTCCCTCTCCTCCCAACCTCAACCCCACCCAGTACACCTTACTCTCCCGGTTAAACCTAGATCTTCCTCTCCTCCGCCTCATTGATCATAAGTAGCAGCCCATGGCCAGGACCCCGATGTCCCGAAGCGGACTCCAGACATCAACGGTGACCTGCCACCTTCTGCGAGCTGCTTCGTGGTGGAGCCATGTCCATGAAAATCCACTCAGCATATGATGGATGTTCCCCCAGTGTCCTGTTGCTGACGGGCTCCAGCACCTTCTGCTCCTTGGATGTCCATGATTTGAGCAAGGCCCTAACAGTAAGTCCTGACTTTTGCATGGTCACAATTGTCAAGACATATTCTGGGCTGGTTTGTTTTCCTGCCGATGTGCCAGGATGATTCAGCATGGGGAATGATTCCGGCGAGCAGGGCTTATAATTATATGCAGATATATTAAAATGATGTTCTTGACGTGTGGCAGTGGGGAACACGGGCCCACCACTGACAGGTGGAGCAGACCATCGCAAACTGGTTTCACCATGTCGTGAAACTGATTTTTGGCCTTCTCGCCAGATTGTCCACTCATACCCACCATGAAGCCCAAAGCCAACAGGATGGAAAATCCCAACCTTAGTAATGATTAAATAAACTGCACAAAACATTGTTTAAAATATGGGCAAAACAATGTCTTTATCCAGTGTAACAAAGTATCAAATTGGAAGCCAAGTTTAAATAGGAGCTGTTTTACTGGGATTCATAGATGTAGTTTTGAAACCAACAGTCCATTTTAATATTCGCATCAGTCTATAACCATCAGGGAGCTGGCTTTTCTTAAATGCCATTTTTTCTAAATCTTTCTTTCATTCTCAGCAGACCCGCAGGGCAGGTTTCATCACAAGATAATTTGTTTAATCCTTCCTTTTGATTAACAACCACATCAGCAAACAACTTAAAGAGAGCTGGCTTATATGAAGTCTAGACAATAATAAAATAAATCATATTCTTTTCCAAAACACTTCTAGTCCCCTCAATATTAAGTAAAACTTTTAAGTTAATGATAAAATTAAATTGCCCCTTTTAGTAATGAATTCCAAAGATTAATCTCATGAATTATATTGTACCACATCCCTGCCTGTGAACCATCAAGGCATTCAAAAAAACATCAAGTGACTGTCATTTATTATTACCCAACATGCACAGTGGCTCCAAATCGAACATACCCAAATTAGGAAGATTGGAATGGACTGTGCTCTTCTATCCGTAGCCATTTCTTTTGAATCCACATGTTTTTGACATGAATATGAAACATAAAGTCAGAACAAATTGGGCATCTTGTGTGCACTTATTTCTGGGAACACTACTACTAACACTTCAATGGTTAAAGAAGAAAAGAATTTGTATTTATACACTACCTTTTGTGACCTCAGGACGTCCCACAGTGCTTTATAGTGAATGAGGTTGATTTGCCAGTGTTGCCATGTCGGGGAACGTTGCAGCCAAGTTGCTTTCGAATGCCTCAGATAAACAATCAAGATGTGATTGTGGTATTATGGACAGGGTTGGAAAATGCCACACAACTGGTTTGACTGCAGTTCATTCTGCCACTCTCCTTCAGTGATTAATTAAAAATTGCCAATGCCATTAGCTATTTACAGCAAAATGTCCATAATAAACTTACTTTTACAGTTAAATGTGGAATATGGGTCCAGGAGGTAGGATGTCTTCCAATTAAATGTGACCATCTTAAGTGCATTTAAGCAGTTACCCATTTGCCAAACATGGTCCCAACTTTTTATGCTTTTCATATTTTAAAAACAGCAATACATGTTAGGGTACAATGTGACAATGACAGCGTCAGCAATGAACTACTAAATGCTGAGTGCTGTTGTTTATCCCAGACACCCTCATGAAGTTGCTCTGTAAATGCCTTTATTGCCTAAATATTGCACCCATTGAAAAATATCCCCAGCAAGTCCCCATGTTGTGTATGCAGAGTTTATACTGACCTCCTTTGTTTAACTTGCAAGTCATCTGTTTCATAAATATTGCATTTTCTGAAGTAAATATATTTGCATGCTGTAAAACTGAAAGAGAGCAAGTAACAGCTTGATTTCAGTGACCCCTTTTCTTTGCTCAGCGTGATCAAAGGATTAGTGACAAATGCAGTTGAACATGTCAGCAATCTTTTGGCACTGCTAATTCTCTGAAGTTTCCAAACAGCTTTTATTTGAACTGAATATCGATTGTCAACATTAAACCTACAAAAGTGAAACATCTGTTTTTAACTTATGACTAGCATTGTTTTGAAAAAACAAAAGTGCCATAGTTTAAAATCTGACCAAAAAAATGTGAGCAGCAACTTTACTCCATTCAAAGCACAAAAAAATAGCATTACTTAAGATTTGATTAGTGAGCAATTTGTTTGAACACAATCAGATTTACCTTGGAAGAGTACATTACTGAACATGAAGTAATGTCACTTGGACAAACAGGTAAAGCTGATTAAGGTAATACAAGAATAAATATTGCTAGAATTTGGTACAGATGCAATGCACCAAATGTTCTGTTTCTATGGGCAATATTTAATGGGAGCGTTAGAGTGGGAAACATGGTGGGTAGGAAGACTTAATGAGTCAGGAGCTAAAATCTTTGTTAAAAACAAAAAACTGCGGATGCTGGAAATCCAAAACAAAAACAGAAATACCTGGAAAAACTCAGCAGGTCTGGCAGCATCGGCGGAGAAGAACAAAGTTGACGTCCTCCCTCCCAGAAACATGATAGGGACCCCTTGTCCTCACTTATCACCCCACCAGCCTCCGCATTCAAAGGATCATCCTCCGTCATTTCCGCGTACTCCAGCATGATGCCACCACCAAACACATCTTCCCTTCACCCCCCCCCGGCGACATTCTGTAGGGATCGTTCCCTCCATGAAACCCTGGTTCACTCCTCCATCACCCCCTACTCCTCAACACCCGCCTACGGCACCTCCCCATGCATACGCAAAATATGCAACATCTGCCCCTTCACTTCCTCTCTCCTCACCATCCAAGGGCCCAAACACTCCTTTCAAGTGAAGCAGCATTTCACTTGCATTTCCCCCAACTTAGTCTACCGCATTCGTTGCTCCCAGTGCAGTTTCCTCTACATTGGAGAGACCAAATGCAGACTGGGCGACTGCTTTGCAGATCACCTGCAGTCTGTCCGCAAGAATGACCTAGACCTCCCTGTCGCTTGCCATTTTAACACTCCACCCTGCTCTCTTGCCCATATGTCTGTCCTTGGCCTGCTGCATTGTCCCAGTGAAGCTCAACGCAGACTGGAGGAACAGCACCTCATCTTCTGACTAGGCACTTTACAGCCTTCCGGACTGAATATTGAGTTCAACAACTTTAGATCTTGAACTCCCTCCTCCATTTCCACCCCCTTTCCGTTTCTTCCCCCTCCCTTTTGTTTTTTCCAATAATTTATATAGATTTTTCTTTTCCCACATATTTCCATTATTTTTAAATCTATACCTTTTATGACCTTTTAGTCTTATTTCACCCCAAACCCACTAGAGCTATCTGTACCTTGCGTGTCCTCCTATCCATTCTTAATTAGCACATTCTTTTAGATAATATCACCACCTTCAACACCTCTTTGTTCTTTTGTCTGTGACATCTTTTGGTTATCTCCTCTTATCACTGCTTGCTTGTCCCTACAACCACCCCCTCCACTTCTCTTCCCCCCCCCCACCCAACCTTAAACCCCTTTCCTATTTTTACTTAGTCCTGTTGAAGGGTCATGAGGACTCGAAACGTCAACTTTGTTCTTCTCCGCAGATGCTGCCAGACCTGCTGAATTTTTCCAGGTATTTCTAAAATCTTTGTTTCTTGGCATTGGGTTGAGATTGTGAGATAGTCAGCATCGGAGCGGCCAAGGTATAGCTCGGTGGTGGGAACCTATTTATCATTCATTTGCACACTATGAAAACTCTTTAATTGGGAAGCACACCAAATTAAGTCCTACCTTCAAGATTAAGTCAGCAGTGCATGGGAAGCTCATGCCTCCTGTTTCCCGACAGTTTAAAGATGGGCTGCCCTAGGCGAGGTTGTTCAATCTTCAGATCTGAGGTGAGGTTTTGCTTTTGTCTAATTCAGTGGGATAGGGAAGCGAGCTGCAGAAGCAGTACAGTCTGGTACTGGTACAAGGCGCTACAAAGAGAAATTTTGGGTGGTGGGGTCCTCAAACAGCACATCCATTAGGCTGGCAGGAGGGCAGTGCTGGTGGTCAGGTCCACATGTGGCAGCACAGAAAGGGACTGGCAGGATTAGGGGCTGAAGGGAGCCAGGCTCTGGCCTTTAGGGCAGGGTCCGTCATTGCAGTGGTCTTATCCTGTGTGACCAAGGGAGGCAGCTGCCTCACACATGGCAGGTCAACAGTCAGGGAAGGGATGTTGAGTTTGAAGCTGGGCAAGTCCAGCTGCAAGATGAGAGCATGGGAGGATGGGAGGGTTGAGAGTCAGAGATGGAAGATCAAGTGTCATTGGCCCTGGGTCAAGAGTGATGGTTGGATGCTCCAGGGTGACTGGGGAAGGAGCAGGGTGATACTGGGAATGTCAAAGGAGATGGGAAGATGATCGACGGTGACAGCAGGAGGGGTGGAGGTGGACTGGCTTCAGCTGCAGGGTCACAGTGTTAGTGTCTATCAACATATCTGCTTCCAAGCAGCACCTGATCTCAGGCAAGGCAATAGTTTCCAAGCAGCCATTTTGTGACAACAACCTTGTCAAGGCCATGATTGAACGAGCAGCACATCACTTCTCACGCTTGTCAGTGACCTCAACCAATCTGCTTGGCAAGTCAATTATGGGGAGGCCAGCAGATGCTGCATGTCACATCGTCTTGAGAATACAAATCATGCCACACACATTCCCATCCAATAAAGACTGACCTCTAACACATCACCTTATTGTTGCCTACACAGGTGAGATGTCCCTCAGACCTCTTCATTCAAGAACAACTGCCAAAAATGAAGCATGACAGTACAATATGTCCTCTGAAGAAGGATGTCCTAACAAATGCACATAATGCACACAATAGTCAACTGAGAAAAGTATATTGTGATACCAGTGTCTCAACACCTGTGCCACCATTGTGCGCTAAATACTTGCTTTTTTCCTTTTACCACCACTATGTCTTGGTGCAACCCCAACATCAGTAGCTAATGAGGAGATAGGCTTCTGAGAGTGATGCCTCATTGTGTGCAATGACCTTAACAGCCTCTGGTGGTCTGAGGCCTTGAGGGCCCAGACCTACCAGGAGACTCCTGGACGGGTGCAGAGTCAGCCTCCTCAGCCTTGCCTACTGGGGTCACTGGCAGAGGGCATTTGGAGCAATCGCTCACCCAGGGAGTACCCTGAGAGGACATCCCCAGGGCAGCTGGCTGAGGCTTCTCCTTCCTCTCGGTGAGCATATGTTCCTGTATCCTTGAGGAGAAGGGGCACTTTGGAGGGAGGTCCAGCTGCTTCATTCCCCTCTCACCTAGCCACTGCTGCACTGAGACCATAGCCAGACAATGGTATGCAGGTTTTGAATGCGAAAGCTGGCAATTGCCATGGAGAGCCATGTCTACCATATGACCCATTTGTGTGATGGCTTTCCAAGGCAGTGGCCAACCTCTCCATGGAGGAAGCCATGTGGTCACATGCTAGAGCCATGGCAGAAGTCAAGGCTTGGATGGATTCCTCCACCATCCAGGCAAGGTTACAACTCTCAGAAAGCCTCATGAGTACAACTGTGCTAGTGGAGGATGGGGGAGAGGCAGATGTTGGTACAAACTCTGGGTGTTCTTCATCTTCCTCAGAGTTGGAGTCATTTGTGAACACTATCGGCTTTGGCCTTCTCAGCTTGTGGCGACACCTTGCCATGGAGAACAATAAAAAAGACAATAAGGAGCAGCTCAGTCTATCAGGAAACCACAGTTTCACACATGTCTCTAATGTACCAATGTCTCAATACCAGCTTTGAAACATTCCAACTCTGCTGAGTCCAGCTTCACCGTCTGTATCCAAGCATCCTCATTGTTCTCCAGCTATCTCCAAAACCTCCTGTTCCAAAAGCTCAGCCACCCCTCCTGTCTTGACCCACTCCCTGGCTTTGAGTGTCTCCTGCATTAGAAATTGGAAACTCGGTGGCATGTCAAGACATGCCTAATTCCCTTGTCCCCCTGCAAACCTACGCCACATACTAGCCACACAGGCTAACATTGCATGATCACGCACAACTGTCACATTGTCTGCCCCCTTTTGCCATGTGGTACAGATGATGAGACCACATTTCCTAGCCTGGCCTCTTTCCCCACTAGCAAAGTCCCTTGGCTTGATATCCTCATGAGAGGCCCTTTGATGCAACAACAACTTACCCTGGCTGATCAGAGAAGGTTGTTTATCTGTTTGTGGTACTGGACGCAGGGTCCTAAATGGACCCCCAAAGATACTCACCGCCTCTTTGACCTCTGTCCAGGGTGACTTGGTCAAGCGGAGGGTCTCCTATTCCCATCCCTGGAGAAGAGCACCTCAACCTTTTCCCATAGAGATAAAAACAAAAAAACTGCGGATGCTGGAAATCCAAAACAAAAACAAAAACAGAATTACCTGGAAAAACTCAACAGGTCTGGCAGCATCGGCGGAGAAGAAAAGAATTGACGTTTCGAGTCTTCATGACCCTTCGAGGGTCATGAGGACTCGAAACGTCAACTCATTTCTTCTCCGCCGATGCTGCCAGACCTGCTGAGTTTTTCCAGGTAATTCTGTTTTTGTTTTTGTTTTCAACCTTTTCCCATATGGTCTGGAGCAGTACCAGCAGGGAGGTATCATTAAACCATGGGCCTGCACTTTGTCTGTGGCAAGACATCTCTGTGAATGGGGGTTGGGGGTGGGGTGTTTGGGGAAGGGAAGATGGATGTCCAAAAAGATAACCATGCAGATGAAGGGGGAGGTGGTGGTGATGGGGATCAACTGATGGAGGGTGTTAAGGGGTGGTGGAGGCTGCGAGGCATGTAAAAATTTTCCGGATGGCTTTGCAGGTGGATGAGCACTTCTCTCAATTGGCACCAGTTCTCCCTTCCTGCAGAGACTGAATGCTTACAGAGGAGGGCTTTTCATAGCCGTCCCGGCTTGGAATCGAGTCAGGGTGGACATTTGCCGCCTGCTCCCACTGCATGATTGCAAATTACATTGTAATTGGGTGCATGAGCGGTAGACAATTGAGCAGAAATGACATCTCACATCCGGTTCTGCCGTTGGGAGCCGTGCTCTTCTTATTAAATCCCACCCTATGATTCTATGTTCCTTCTTAATATCTCTGTGCTCCCTTAGCCTTGCAGCATGCAACTCCAACCAAACCTTCCGAAATGGAATAGAAACTTTCTACATCTAGAGAATGAACCATATAGTTTCATAACTCGTTACGAGTGCTTGAATACTCATAAAAAAAGACATTGTCAGTGAAAATTAGTAACCTTTAATAGCTATATTTCACAAACAGATATAAAACTGCAGAACCTGATATTTACACATCATCAAACTCTAAAGATAGATATCATAAACAACAACAAATATCCCCTGGGAACTGAGAGCATTAATCTGAGTTTGTGCCTCATATGAAGTCCATAAACCTCAAGGCAGTACAGTCCTCTGTACTCTACAATAGAACAACCCCTTTGCAGTTATAAACCATTTTTGTTTATAATTTACAATCCATCTACTACTGCGTTTACTGAAGGCAGGACAAGGTGTGGGGAGTGAACATGGTCCCAGGAAGGGTGGTTAGTAATTTAAATATTTTAATGAACCTGGCAGCCCTTGATTTAATCCAATCAGGCAGGAGTCAGCAGAACATTATTTAAATTAAACCCTCCCATTAAATTTGGCAGGGCCTCCACTTCCCCAGTCTCACCAAGTTCCTCTTATGCTTCCCGGCTCCCCTACACCCTTCCTGCCTCCCCATTAATATTGGGGCCATTGTTTTTTTTAACTGCTGTGTTTCCTACATTGAAACAGTGACGACATCTTAAAATTACTTCATTGGTTATAAAGCAACTTAGGATGCCCTGAAATTTTGATAAGCACTACATAAATGCAAGTTCTTTCTATCCAGAACAAGACCTTAACTCTAAATCTAAGAGAAAAAAATAAAGTTGAGTGCTTCAAGACTATGAATAGGAAACTATAAAATAAAACCTTTTAGTTTAGGAAAGAGAAAACACAGACTTCTATTCCAGTCTAAGATGGTACACTTTTGCCAGGATTTTATGGCCCCGTGGCATGTCTGCACTGCAGCCCCCCCGCCCCATCCCCACCCCTGGGTGATGCAGTGAGCCACTTAAATCTCCATTCAGTTCAGCAGGTACGTAATATTCTGCCAGGCTAGAGGGGTGTCCAATCCTGGCCCTTGAATACCATCTAGATCTCAAATTTCAACTTGTCATTTTTAAATTATTTTTCAATATAATAAATAAATTAACAAAATTATATGAATCTTAAATCAGTTCTGTGGAATACATTTTTAAAAATGCTCAGAGTATTCCTTCAGCTCTTTAGATTTTATTATGGTACATTTGGTTTTTATAGAAGCCATTATGGAATATTAATGAAAGTGAAAGAGCTGGCATTTATAGAGTGCTTTATCACATCCTCAGAATGCCCCAAAGCCCTTTACAACCAATAGTGTATCTTTGAAATAGAATCACTATTGTTGTGTATGCAAATACAGGAACTTAATAAGGTATCAAATTAATATTGTTGCTGCTTATACAAACTAAAATTGTCAATTGCGGTAATTTGTTAAATTGTACCCGTCTGTGCAAACTTTGCCATAGCTTCATTAATCATTCACTTATTTGGATGGACGCTCACGCAGCATATCTGTTATGTTAATGTACTGATTTGCAAACTGTCACTTTCAGCAGGATCAAGTATCAGATATCCTTAACATCTCCTGTTTATCCATAAACAGTGTAAGTGCTCCACAGAATGGTTATCAATTTAATTTACAACAAGGCTGTTCCTTCTTTAATACCCAAGGTACAAATATTTTCAATCCAAGAGGGAGTTTTCAGACTAATGGGTCACTCTCCAAGGCTAGTTCAGGAGAAGTTACTGGCACAAAAATCTCTGTGTTGTACAGTTGTTAGGAGCTCCACAAAAGTCACAAATCCAAAACTGCCAGAAGTTATGCTCTGTTTAGCACATATAGCATCACAGCAGTATTAGCCTTAACTGAGGTTTATTTCATTATAATGTTAAAATTCTGTGGTGGTATCCATTGTCATGTTCTGCAGCAACAACAACAACTTATATTTATATAACACCTTTAACATAATGAAATGTCCAAGGCACTTCATAGGAGCATTATAAAATGCAGTATGATGCTGAGCCAATTAAGCAGATAGTAGGTCAGATGACTAAAAATTTGGTCAAAAAGGTAGGTTTTAAGGTGTCCTAAAGAAGGAAAAGTGGTTAAAAAAAAGGTAAAGAAGCAGAGAGATGTAGAGAGGATATTCCAAAGATTGGGGCTGAGGCAACTGAAGGCACAGCCAATAATGGTGGAGCAGTTGTGATTGGGAATGCACAAGAGGCCAGAATTAGAGGAGTGCAGATATCCCACAGGATTGTGGGGCCAGAGGCGATTACAGAGATAGAAAGGAGTGAGGCCATGGAGGGACTTGAAAACAAGGAAGAGAATTTTAAAGTCAAGACATTGCTTGACCGGGAGTCAATGTAGGTCAGTGACCACAGGGGTAATAGGCAATTGGGACTTCCTGTAAGTTAAGACATGGACAGCAGAGTTTTGAATGGTTTCAGGTTTACTGAGGGTAAAGTGTGGGAGACCAGCCTGAAATGCATTGGACTAGTCAAGCCCAGAGGTACCAAAGGGATTATTAAGGGATCCCATTGGCAGGTGATTTTGTCAGGTGAACATGTCCTTAAGGTTGACTTCTTCGATCACCTCAACTATAATGGGCCAAAATGGTTCCTTTCAAGCAATAGACTCTCCAAATGTCATGCATCAAAACGCTTTGAGCTGTAATTGTGATACAGTATGTAAAGTTGCTTTTCAAGCCACACTTCATGGGCTGAATTTTTTGTTCGGGGGTTGGGACCCTGTCATCAGTTGAATTTCCATGTCTCGAACCCACATTCCGTCAGTTCCCGACACCCGATTGATGTGCAGGCAATTAGCGGCCAGGTTGTGCACTTGTAGTTCAGTTAAGGATGGCAGGTGGGCTTCTCATGCTGAAGGGCCTAAAAAGAGGTTTTCCAGCACTCACACATCAGCAGCCCCTCTTCAGAAATGGATGCTGCCAATGGAGGCAGGAGCAAAAGGGGCCACCTCAAAATGAAGGTGCCCTCTAAAGAGAGTTTAAAAATGTTTAACATTGAGAAAGATCACAGCTGCCAGGCCATTATTATGGAGGGGCAATCCTAGCACTGAAGGGTCAGCAGCCAGGCAAAGCAGGCTCAGGAGGTTTCCTACTGGGATTAATTGTTGCCTGCTCCACCACACCCCAGTCTGTCACTGAGAAGTCACCTCCATCCCTTAGCTGTGTTTTGGCCTCAGTGGGGCAGGGGGTGGGGGGCTCACATGCTGACTGGAAAACTCTATTCACTGTGGAAAATGGCAGGAGACTGGCATGCCGGCCAGTGGCAGGAAATTGCGAACCCATCAGCCTCTGTTCTTGTCTCTGTGGCCTTTGAAAAATTTCGCCCCATCTCTCAAGACACAGGCCCTACTTCCTCTTCAGATCTTGCATAGCAGATGATCCTAATCAAGTGCTTTGTGTTTATTTGGCAAGTTGTGCCACTTTTTGCAAGTGTACTTCAGGGCATCACTCTTGGTTTGGTGTCTATGACAGGTTGCTTTTCTTTGTTGTGCTGTGTTTACTTTTTGGGAAGATTTGCCAAATTGTAGACAATCTCCATGGAATAACATAAGGAACATGCTGGCAAAAAGCTGGTCCTTTCTTATAGTAACCTCAGCAATTTGCATTTCCTGTTTTCTGTTTATCTCCCAGGTGTATTGCTAATCCATTATATTGTGCAATCAGTTCATGTTTGTTATGTTCATAACATGCCTATGGGGTCCTGATGTAAACCCCTTATTGTGAACCAAACAAGCTACTCTGAGAAAGCTATTAAATGAATAGATACGACTGTGAAATGTTTCCTAGAGTCTGCACAATTCAGTCCATCTTAGCATAGCAAAGGAAATGAGCCACATGGTCTTAAGTATCTACAGAATCATTATATGCATCTTATTCACCTTATCTTGGATATAAAATAAATCTGTACTCATCTGTATACCTTTCTAGAAAAGCTTAGAGAATAACAATTTGGTAGTACAGTTCTTAACTCTTTTTTATGTAACGTAACACGCGTTGGCATCAATTTTGCTAAAGGTGAAGAAATATGAATGCAAATAGTTGTAAATGTTTCTCGCTAGCATCGATACTCACATAACATCATAGCTGCATCTTAAACAGCAACACATTACTGATTTACAAGGTGTTGAGAGAAGTAAGGGCGGATATTACAGAGGCACTGACCATAATCTTCTAATTCTCCTAAGATACAGGAGTGGTACCAAAGGACTGGAGGACTGCAAATGTTGCACCTTTGTTCAAGAAGGTGTGTAACTACAGGCCTGTCAGTTCAACCGCACTGGTGAGAAAGCATTTAGAAGCGATAATCCAGGACAAAACTAACAGACATCTAGACATATGTGGATTAATTAAGGAAAGCCAGCACAGATTTGTTATGGGCAAATCATATTTGATTAACTTGATTGAGTTTTTTAATGAGATAACAGGGAGGGTTGATAAGGATGATGCGGTTGATGTGTTTTAAATGAGCCAGAATTTTGAGTTCCGTGGGCAGGCATGATCGGCGGGCCTGGGAGTGGGCAGGAAACTGCCTGCCACCCGCGATTGGCCCCCGACTGCGATTTCACACTGGCGAACCAATTAAGGCCAGCCGAGCGTGAACGGCAGCTTCCCAATGGTCAGGAAGGGACAGGCGAGGGCGGGGACCTGTCGGCCGCTGGGTCCAATGGCGACCCGGCGGCCAGTTTAAAACCAGTACAGTCAGGCCCTGGGAAGCTGCCGGCGATGAAAATGCCTTTGGTGTTGTCAGCAGGAGAGTAAAAATTATGGATACTAAGGCAGCTGCAGATGTCAGGCGGGAGGGCAGGGCGGGTGCCAGGAGGGACACTCTTGTCCCCAGGGATGGAAGGATAAGGCCACTGCACCTTACAAAAAGAGCTTGGCAGTAGCCATGATGTGGTGTAGCGCACCTGTGTCCAGTGCCACAAGAGGTTTAACAACCTGCTACACTCAGGAAGGGTGAGTACCGTGTTGACATGGATCAGTGTGTTGAAGTGTTAAGGGCTGGCTGTCCCCCTATGGAGCTCAGGGATGTTAGAGCCTGCATGCCAATTGTCCAATGACACCAGAGCTGGCCAAGGGGGTGAGCCCTGGCTGCTTGGACTGAAGTTTAGAGGGGAGGTGAAAAAGCATGTTAGAGAAGCGAAGAGAAATCATGAGAAAAGACTGGCAGCCAACAAAAAGGGGAATCGCAAAGTCTTCTAGAGGCATACACATAGTAAAAGGGTGGTAAAATCTGGGGTAGGGCCCATTAGGGGCCTAAAAGGGAATTTACACATGGATGAAGGGGCCATGGCTGAGGTATTAAATTAATACTTGCATCTGTCTTTACCAAGGAGGTTGATGATGCCCAGGCCATGGTGACATACAAGGAAACTCTGTCACTAAAAGGATTCAAAATTGATAAGGTGAAAGTGTTGGACAGACAAAGCACCGGGATCGGATGAGATGCATCCAAGGATATTGAAGGAAGTGACAGTAGAAATTGCAGGTGGACCTGCCATAATCTTTCAATCTGCCCTAGACTCAGGGGAGATGCCAGAGAACTGCAGAATTGCAAACGTTACGCACTTGTTCAAAAAAGGTCTTAAGGATAAGCCCAGCAATTACAGACCTGTCAGTTTAATTTCAGTGGTGGGCACGATTCTAGAAGTAATAATTCAGGATAGAATTAGTATTCACATGGAAAAGTATGTGTTGATAAAGAAGACCCAGCATAGATTTCTAAAGGGGAAATCATGTTTAACTAACTTGCTGGAGTTTTTTGAAGAGGTAACTAAAAAGGTCAATGAGGGTAATGCTGTTGATGTGGTGTACATGGACTTTGAAAAGGCATTTGACACAGCGCCACACAACCGACTTGTGAGAAAAGTTATTGCTCATGGAATAAAAGGGACAGTAGCAACATGGATACAAAATTGGCTGAAAAATTGGAAGCAGAGAGTAATGGTCAATGGATGTTTTTCGGGCTGGAGTGGAGTTCCCCAGGGGTCGGTATTGGGACCCTTGCTTTTTCTGATATATATTAATGATCTAGATCTTGGTGTGCAGGGGACAACTTCAAAGTTTGTAAATGATACGAAGCTTGGGAGTGTTGTGAACTGTGAGGAGGATGGTGTGGAACTTCAAGAGGGCATAGACAAGTTGGTGGAGTGGGCAAATAGGTGGCAAATGAAGTTCAGTGTGGACAAGTGTGAGATGATGCATTTTTGGTAGGAAGAACATGGAGAGACAATATAAAATAAGAGCTGAAATTTTGAAGGGGGTGCAGAAGCAGAAAGACTTGGGTGTACATGTGCACAGATCATTGAAGTTGGCAGGACTGGTGGAGAGAGCAGTTAACAAAGCATATAGTATCCTGGGCTTAATTAACAGGGGCATCGAGTACAAGAGCAGGGCGGTTATGCTGAATTTATATAAGACACTCATTAGACCTCAGCTGGAATATAGTGTACAGTTCTGAGCACCATGTTATAGGAAGGATGTGAACACATTGGAGAGAGTGCAGAAAAGATTTACAAGAATGGTTCCAGGGATGAGAAACTTCAGCTATGAGGACAGATTGGAGAGGTTGGGATTGTTCTCCTTGGAGAGAAGAAGGCTAAGAGGAGATTTGTTAGAGATGTTCAAAATCATGAAGGGGCTGGACAGAATAGATAGGGAGAAGCTGTTCCCACTCATTAAAGGATCAAGAACATAAGGGCATAGATTTAAAGTGACCTGCAAAAGAAGCAAGTGTGATGTGAGAAAAAACTTTTTCACACAACGAGTGGTTCAGGTCTGGAATGTACTGCCTGGAAGTGTGGTGGAGGCCAGTTCAATCGAGGCATTCAAGAAGAAATTAGATGATTATTTGAATAGAAACAATGTGCAAGGTTACAGGGAAAAGGCAGGGCAATGGCGCTAGGTCATAATGCTCATTTGGAGAGCCAGTGCAGACATGATGGGCCAAAAGGCCTCCTTCTGTGCCACTAAGATTTTGTGATTCTGATTGCATTGCAGCTCAAGGGCCACGACTCAGATGTGCCCAGCCAGGCACTCCTCAGGTGAGATTGGCCAGGCTGCAATGACACTGCAGGTAGAGTGTGGGCTAATCAATGCTCCTCTGTCCTTTCAGGAGAAGACGGCCCACAACAACATTGAAAGGTCGCGGACCAGCAGAGGCCCCACTAACTTCCAATCCTAACCAGATGTGAGCAGGATGCCTTGGAGCTGGAGAGGCGCCATGCACCTTGGTTAACCAGCCACGGAGAGGTGGGGTGAGAGTTTCGGATTGTGCAAACATTCTTGTGTAGTCTAATCATTGATGGGAGCCTCAAAATTGGAGTCCCCATTGATCATTGAAAGCCGATGGCACCATGATGTGGATCTCCATGGTCTCACCAGGGTGCCTGGCATGCACAGTGGCAGGGTGATGACTTAAACTAATGACATGTCATTGTTCTCCGTTAGGTTTGCCACCACGTACCCAACCACAGGACCCCAAAGACCCACCCCTAACACCAGAGGACCGCCAGGCTTAAGATACACCTGCGTCACACCCATTCTCTGAACCAGGCACCAGTGCAGATACCAGCACTTCGGCGGGTGTTAGATTGTCTGCTACTTTGTCGGTACACATTGGTGAGGGCACTTGATGCTCACTTGAGATGCAGAAGACTGCTGCAGACCAGAACAATGCTCAGTCGAAGGCAGATGATGAGCCTCTGGAGTCGTCCATTAGGCGGCAGATGCTGGATGTCCAGCCAGATGTGTAGGAGGATCTGGCGGAGATCCATGAAGGTCTGCATGCCATGATCTCCGTTATGGAGGAGTCCATATGGAGCATGAACACAGCGTTGACCCTCATGGCCGAGTGTAGTACCTCCTCTATTGGGAGAGTGGCGACTCTCATGGAGAGGCAGCTCCAGGAATAGAATCAGGGTTCCTGTTGTTGCGCTCGAAACTGCAAGCCCTCACACAGGCACTGACCTCAGCTGGTCAGTGTGGGAGATGGATGAGGCACCCAGTATCCCAGCTAGGTGCCCGTCTATCAATGGTGAGCAGGGAGGTCCAGAGTAACCTCATGTTGGTACACAAGCTGCTTGACATCTCTGTCAGCTCCTCTCAGGGTGTTCTGGATGATGGCAGCAGTTCCTCCACCCCTTTGCTAGTGACCATAGCATCGAATGTGGCTGCAGCGAATGGGGAGATGCCAGCCATAGAACTGGCTGCTCCCTCCCAGGCGGGGCCATCAAAGGCTCCACTGGCCAGAGGACAACCGCCAAGTCCATCAAGGCCAATAGGACAGCAGAGTCAGCGGGCTGTCTCCAGTGCCGGTAGAGGCGAGGGGGGGAGCACCAAGATGTAGCACTCGCAAACATAAGCTTAAGGCACCATGAGTGCAAGAGGGACAGGTCACAGGTGATCTTCTGTTGTGCAATGTTTTATTTATTTTAACTGTTTGGGGTTGAAGATCAGAGAAGTTTCTGTTAATTTGTTTTGACTGTTAACAGGAGATAAATTTTCTTTTGTCGTAATGGCCTGAGAATGCTTCACCCTTTTTATTTTATGTGGTACAGAGTACACCAGTGTATAATGCTGGACGTGTTTAGTCAAAACTTTAATGCACTGAGTGGACTTTGGGGTCAAAGGAAAGGGTTATTTCAGACATCCAGGATGGAGGCGGCAGCCCTGGAGGGAGGTGGTAGCGCTTATTTGACAGCCTAGCTGATGGGGTGTTCTGTCAAGGTGTTCCTGGTGTCCCTGCCTCCCTGGAGGTTACAGAGGTCTGCCTCCATCGCCCTCAGTGTTCTCCTCACCATGCTCCTCTTCTGACTCACTACTGGATTCATCATCTGTGGCCTGTGGAGCTGTGTCGAAATCCTCTTCCTCCAGTGGGACCCCCCTTGCCAGTGCCAGATTGGGGAGAGCACAGAATGCAACTAATATCAGTGACGCCCACTCAAGGGGGTATTGCCGTGTGCCCCCCGAATGGCCCTGGCATCGGAAGCGAGTCTTCGGAAGACCTATGGTCCTCCCTATCACAGCCCATGTGGCGACATGGCTCCTGTTATATTGCTGTTCTGCCTCTGTTCTTGGGTGGTGGAGAGGCGTCATTAGCCACCTTTTCAAGGGATAGCCCTCATCACCCAGCAGCTGTCCAAACAGTCGGCCTGGAGCACTAAAGAACCTCGGCTCCTGGGAGTGTCTCAGGATGTGCGTGTCGTGGGAGCTGCCAGGGTACCATGCACAGACTTGCAGAATATGCATCCTATGATCACACACTATCTGCATTTTCATGGAGTGGAAACTCTTCCTACTAATGAAGACGCCCAGTTGACCCACTGGCGCTTTGATGGCCACATGTGTGCAGTCGATTACACCCTGGATGCAGGGGAACCCAGCAATTGCTGCAAAGCTTCTGGTTCACTCAGCCTGGCTGGCCTCATCCATATGGAAATGAATAAATGTCATTACCCACCTGAACAGAGCTCCTGTCACCAGTTTGATGCAACTGTGGACAGCTGATTGGGACACTCCACACAGATCCCCCACTGACCCGTGGAAAGAGCCGGACGCATAGATGTTGAGGGCCACTGTGATCTTCAGAGCCACTGACGTAGGGTGTCCACCCACACAGTTGGAGGTGATCTCAGGCCCAACCATCTGACAAATGGAGGTCACTGGCTCCCTTGAGAGGTCGAGCCTCCTTCGGCATTGGATCTCGGACATATTGAGGTAGCTGCAGCGCTGCCTGTAAACCCTGGCAGTAGGATAATGGTGTCTTCTGCAGGCCCTTCCACCTTGGAAAATCTGCTGGCCATGCGCCCCTTGTGCCTGCGCCTCTCCTCCCACAGGGCCCTCCCCTGGAAGCTGCATTGGGACACCTGGCCTCCCCTCCCTTCTCCCCCTCTCTTCCTCAGAGGAGGAGGTGCTTCCAGCGGAGACCACAATCCCCATTACCAGGGTAACAGAAGCTGTCTGATACCTGGAAGGTCCACATGGTCTGAATTCTCTGGGGTCCTTGGAGACAACAAGGACTCCTGAAATGAAGCCTGGAAATGCTAACAATGAAGCCTCGAACAGAGATGAAACTGCCATTACCAAATATTCACCAGCAAACTATCTACCAAACTCCTCTCTACTCACACTAGCAATGCTGCTGACTCTTTTTATCCCGATCGTGAATGAGGTTTTTGAAATTGTCGGCCAGCCAACTGTCCGTTTTGCCCGTGTGACGAGCACCAAATGGCACAAAATCGCTGTCATTTGGCTTTTTATTGGTCCTATCTGGCCTCTTAATTATTGGTGGGCACGGCTCTGGCACCTGCGCGCAGCCGCCGACCGAAATATCACACAAGTGCTTGATGTTGTCAGGATGTTGTCACCTGACATCACCACGTGCTATTTTATGCTCAATCGTGTCACATCGAGCAAAACATTCTGCCCATGGACTTCCAAATGAAAGATCGTAGGCCTGAAACATTGGGCTGAATTTTGCCTTCGTGGCGGGGATCCTGATGAAGGACCGGAAAACTGGGGGTGATCCCCGGGAACACCAGATGCATTTTACCACTGGCAGGCAACCAATTAGTTTCCTGTTTTCTCTTTATCTCCCATATTTATTACTAATCCATCATGTTGTATAAACAGTTCATAGAAGCAGGTCACCCTCCCAACCAGGTGAGTTGGGTCTGGGCACGGTGCCAATGAGGCAGGCACCACAGTGATAGGGTGGTTGGTGAGTAAAGGACACTGTCGCCAGGCCAGGTTTCACCAGGTGGTCACCCCACATGGCAAAGGGCTCACCCGCCACAGGTAAAACATCAGCAGCAGCAGAAAGAGGCCCTTAATTGGCTACTTATGTGGCTCAATTGCGGAGGACTGTCTTCCACCTTTCCCACTGTTGGCAAAATGGAATGGAAGAGAAAAGGCACTTCAATCACCCCTAGTCCCGCTGCATCCCAGACAGTCCTAGAGGGCTGGTAAAATCTAGCCAGCTAACCCTGTTTCTCTTGCTCTACAGATGCTGCCAAACCTGCTAAGTGTTTGCAGCATTTTCTGTTTTTATTTTAGATTCCAACATCTGCAGTATTTTGCTTTTGGACTTCCAAAAAATGCATTTGATTAAGTACTACATAATAGGCTTACCAGCAAAGTTAAAGCCCATGGAATGATATGAACAGTGGGAACATGGATATGAAAGTGTCTGATTAACAGGAAAAGAGAGTGGTGGTGAATGGTTAGTTTTTGGAGGGTGGTATATATTGGGCTTCCCCATGGATCAGAATTAGGACCACTGCTTTTCATAATCTGCAACAACAATCTAGACATGGATATGTAGGGCACAATTTCAAAATTTTCACATGACACAAAATTTGGAAAAGTTGGGAACTGTGAGAAGGATAATGAATAACTTCAAAAGGACATGGACAGGCTGGTGGAATGGGCAGACATGTGTCAGATGAAATTTAATGTAGGGCAATGTGAAGTGATACATTTTAGTAGGAAGAATGAGGAGAGGCAATATAAAGGGTACAATTCTAAAAGGGCTGCAGGAACAGAGAGACATGGAGGTAATCTTTCTGCCTGCTTTTGAGCCAGGGATTTTTTGCATGTTAGGTGAATGGAACAACCACTACATTACAGAAACAGGGCATGCACAAATTGTTGAGGACGGCAGGGCAGGCCAAGAAAGCAGTTAGAAGGTATGCGGGCTTTGTAAATAGAGGTATAGAGTACAACATCAAAGAAGTTATAAAACACTTTATAAAGCACTAGTTTGGCTTCAACTGGAGGTATGTGACACTTCATCAAACACCTTTTGTAAGTCCTTGTACATCACATCAACTTTATTATGCTAATCAAAAAACTCAGTCAAGTTAGTTGAATATGATTTGCATTTAACACATTCATGCTGACTGTCCTTAATTAATCCACACTTGTTCATGTGACGGTCAACTTTAAGTACATTTCTAATATCCCCTCTTCATGACATTTTAGCCCATCCAGTATCTCAACTATCTCCTCTTTCATTATGACTTTGACAGCATCTTCTTTCTTGGTAAAGACATGAAAAGTATTCATTTAGTACCACAGCCATACCCTCTGCCTCCAAGCATAAATCCTCTTTTGATTCCTAATTGGCTTCACCCCTACTCATTACTGTTTTACTATTTATATGCCTATAAAAGACTTTTGGATTCTCTTTACGTCAGTTTCTAGTCTCTGTTAAAATTCTTTCTTTGCCTCTCTTCTTCCTTTTGTCACTTCCTCTCTGAACTTGTTATATTCAGATCATTCTCACACGTAGTATTAATTAATTATCTGTCATGTGCATCCTTTTTCTGCTTCATCTTTCCCTCCATCTCTTTCATTATCCTGGGGATCTATATTTGCTTACCCTACCTACCCCTTGGGAAATGTATCTTGACGGTACCAAATCTGTTTTACTATTTATTCCCCTGTAAAGGCAGCCCATTGTTGCATTACAATTTTGCCTGCCAGCCTTTGATTCCAATTTACTTGGGCTAGATCTCTTCTCATACTACTGAAATTGGTCCTCCAATTAAGTATTTTTATGTTAATATACCCTTGTTCTTTTCCGTAGCCAACCTAAAGCTTATGATACTGTGATCACGGTTCCCTAAATGTTCCCCTACAGATGCTTGATCCACCTGACCCACCTCATTACCTAGAACCTGATCCAGCATGCCTCCTTCCTTGTGAACGAGAAAATTACTGATCAAGAAAACACTTCTGAACACACTTCAAAAACTTTTCTCCCTCACCGCACTTTACCAAAGTCCCACTCTGTAGTTCCCTGCAAATTTGCTCTTCCATATCTTTCCCACAAGTTGGTGGTCTATAGAATACAATGCAATCATATAATGGTCCCTTTATTGTTTTCTAACTCTAACCAAGTAGATTCTGTCCTTACCTCTCAAGCGCATCCTCTGTCTCCAGTACTCTAATATCCTCCTTCATCATTACTGCCACCCCTCCCCCTTACTTTCCTCCAAATCTCACCTGAACAGCCTGAATCCAGAAATATTTAGTATCCTGTCCTACCCTTTTATGAGCCTGGCCTCAATTATTACCAAAACATCATGTTCCTATGTGGCTCTCTGTGCTTGCAGCTCACAAACCTTATTTATCATCCTTTGAGTGGACTAGAGCCAGGAGCCACAGTCTCAGGATACAGGGTATGCCAATTAGGGCTGAGATGAGGAAAGATTTCTTCACTCAGAGGGTGGTCAATCTGTGGAATTCTCTACCACAGAAGGCTATGGAGGCCGGGTCACTGAGTACATTCAAGAAAGATTGATAAATTTTTGTATATTAGGGTCATCAAGGGGTATGGAGAGAAAGTGGGAATATGGCGTTGAGATAGAGGATCAGCAATGGTCATATTGAATGGCGGAGCAGGCTCAAAGGGCCGAAAGGCCTACTCCTGATCTTAGTTTCAATGGGCAGGGTTTTGCCCTTGGTGGGAATGATTGGTGGGGGCAGTCGTGAAGCCGACCACCACCTGCAATCAGCTTCGCACAGTGGTTTCATGTGGGCGGGCCAATTAAAGCCTGCCCTACATGGATCATGAATGGCAGCGCTCAGCGCTGCCTTTGCGGGCGGGGGGGAGGAGGGAGAGCCGGGCCTAGGGCAAACTTTGCGCATGCGCGAGAAAGAGCGCTTCGATCTCCCTGAGGCACAGAGCTGCTTCAGGGAGATTGAAGAGCTGTGTAAAAAAAAATGAAGAGAATAAAAATTAAATAAAACATGTCCCTTCATGTGACTGCGTCACATGAGCTGGGACATGTTTTTAATTCAAAAATAAAGTTTTTATTTAATGTTTATTTGCTTTAGGGAACCTCATCCCGCTTGTGGATGAGGTTTCCTACAAAATGTAAAGGCTGCTTGGCCTTTTTGCCTGCCTGCCCAACTTTATGTTTGGACAGGCAGCGTAAATTTGAATTTAATTATATTGTTTTTGGCCTTAATAGGCCTTTTAATTATTGGCAGGCACACAGCCAACACCGGTGCCCAACCGCCGAATGAAATATCGCGAGACTGCGCGATGACATTGGGACGCATGCCCAAAGGCATCATGCATCATTTTACACTCGGGCATGTTGGGCGCGTGCCCACACACCGAACGTGATATTCTGCCCAATGTGTCTATGATTGTTAAAATGCATGCACTGTGAATCTAATTTAAACCTTACTGTATTCCCTCTTACACTGACCCCACTTAATGCCTTACTGTTTATTAATCTTGTGCTATATATCTCTCCCAATTCGTTGTGTATCTTGTTTCTCATTTTTAATGCCATATCCTGGACCCAGCCCCCCAAAGTTAGTTGCCAACAGTACTAGCAAACCGCCCTGTATGGACATTGGTCCCAGCTCTGTTAAGGTGCAACCTATACAGCCTGTATAGGTCCAACCTCCTCCTGAACCAGTCCCATTATCCCAGGAATCTGAAGCCCTCCCTCCTGCACCATCTATCCAGCCACACATTCAACTGCTCTATTCTCAGATTTCTATACTCACTAGCACATGGTCCTGGGAGCATTCCACGGATAACTACCTTTGAGGTCCTGCTTGTGCATCTCCTTCCTAGTTTGCTAAAATCTGCCAACAGGACCTCATCACTCTTTCTATCTGTTGTTTGTACTGATATGGAACACAAACATTCACCCTCTCTCCTCAGAATGCTGTGCAGCCATTCGGAGACATCCTTGACTCTGACACCAGGGAGACAACATACCAACCTGAATTCAGCTTTGTGGCTGCAGAAACACTTGACCGTTCTCCGAGTAACAGAATCCCCTATCACTATTGCTTTTCCCAGTCTTTCCATTGGTCCCCTGTGCAGCTGAACCACCTGTAGTGCCATGGACTTGGATCTGGCTACAATCTCAAGAACCATCACTCTCAACAGTATTCAGGAATGAATACCTATTTGCAGAACGGGAACTCTGCATTACCTACCTGGTCCTCTTCTGAATGCCCGGCACTCACCCATTCCTTCCCTAACTGCACACTCATGCTGCAGGGCGACCACACCTAGGAATATTTTATCCACATAGCCTCGCGGATTCACCGCAGTGGCAATACCAGCTGCTCAATCTCCAAAACCGGAGCTCAAGCTGCTGTAGCTGATATCATTCTCTGGAATGGGACTTGAACACAAAATCTCGTGATTCAGAGGCCCAGATTTTCGTTCCTGGGTCAGGCGTATAGAGATTCCCGGCTCTGTAAACCTGACGTTTAAAAATGATGCATGCAGGTCGGATTTTCATTCCGGGTGGTGGGGAGGGGGGGTGCTAACTGCATTAGAAGTCAGGCCAGGCCCCTTGAATGAGTGCAGAGGCTGCTGGGTGCAGAGGCAGGGGGGTTGGAAGGCCTGCCTCTGAGCTTCAGCATGTTGTTAAAAAAAGATTAAAACAAAAAACTGCCCTCCAGCCCTCACCCCCCACACAGTCCCCATGCCCCATCCATGCTAACCTATGCCACCTCAAGCCCCCACCCACCCCCATGGCTCTTCATACCTCCATGCCAACCCATGTCCCTCTACCCACCTCCATGGCCCCTCATACCCCCTAATCCACCCACATGCCTATGGCCCTTAGCCCCTATGCCAACTTAGCACCAATTCATGCCAACCCATGCCCACCAGACTTTGCCCTTACTCCTCCATGCCAACTCACCTAGTATCCTTTGACAGTACTTTGACAGTTCCAATGAGTTAATGCAGTTTTTACACACAATCATATTTACTTTTAACAATCCCAGAGGGTGCTTTACCTTTCCAAAAGGGTGTCTTACCTCTCCCAAAGGTGTTCTGGGGTCATATCCAAAGGGGTACCTTATATCTCCAAAGGAGTACCCTGGCTACTAAAATGAATCCGCCAAATTCAGGCCTGCTCTTACCTAGTTTATCTGCACACGTTGGGTTTCGCACTCCCACCTCAGTGGAGGCAGGTGATGATTTAAATGCCCAGCTGCCTCCGTAAAATCCGCATGTGCGAACCCTGGCCCGACTCCAGTCTCACTCTCTGTTCAAATAGGAAATGCCACTTTTGCCGGTGGTACAGGATTTCTGGGTTCATCCACCACTTTTGCCATGATGGAGAGGCTCTCCATCACAGTCAAAATCTGTGACAGAGTGAATTCCCCCAAACTAACATTGAACTAAGCAAAATCACAAAAAAATTAATTTGAATAAGGACAAATAACCAATCTTGTGTACTGCTAATATAAACTTTGCAAATACGGAAACATATTTCCCATGGGTATATGTGTTGGGTGATACTAGACTTTCTAATCATGCCCTAGGCCTATGCTGATTTAGCTGATCTTAGTCTGTGGCAATATAAATTTCAATTGGCTTTAACATTCTTGAGATAGGAAAAGTAAAACAATATTTGATATATATATATATTATATATATACATACATATATATATTTAGTGTGTGTGTGTATGTAGTATTTTCACAATCAAACATCCCACATACACCCAATAAGTGCCTAAACAAATGAAGAATGGCCTTTTGAGCTGTGTTTGCATGTCTATCAGTGACTGTAAAGCTATTTGAGTCACTTCCCTTCAAGACAGAATGGTGAAACATATGTAAACAAAATAAAATGGAGACTTACATTTCTAGTTTGGTGTATTACCCCCTGTGCTGTATTGTATTTTGCTACTTAATCAAGTGCTTCACAATATTTTCTGCTTATGGAAAAGGAGTTGTTTGCATTACCATCTGGATAAAATAGCCAATGTTATTGAAGCACAAATGTTCTTTTAGCCTTTGGTACATAACATATTTTATGCAATCAAAGAAATGGGCACCAGTGAAGAAAGTTTCCATAGGATTTTGTATACATCTGGATTAGTTTCAACCACTCAAGTAAAGCAGATTCATTTATAGACCAGTTAAAACTTGTATCTATTTATGTTCTCTTTGCAAGCCTCCAGTTCAAAGTGTTCAGGTTTGGTTTCCCAGGAACTGATTCCAATTGTTTCCTTAAGCAGTCAAGTTAAAGCAGTCAATGAATCAGCCTGAGCCCTGTAAACATTAGCACTTACACCAGTTTAACCTGCATTAGTCTAAAATAAACAATTTCTGGAGAAGTTTAGATCACAGTAATCTGAACCAGTTATTTTGCCACTGGTCATTACCAGCCAGTTAAAAAAAAACTCAAGTGTAAGGCCCAGCAATGTTGGGATCAGCAGTCATGTTCTGGGGTCCAGTAAATACAGCATGATTAGGTGAGACTGGTTGATGTTAAATAAAATATGCCAGTAAATGCATCTCTCCTTGCAAGGTTCACTGTGAGACCAACAGAGTCAGAGATGCCCAGTACTATATAAACTCCAGTACAGAGGTGAAATGATTGTTCATTTAGAAAGGCAGCAATACCATTATGTTCATTTCTTCTCTTGAAATACTTACTGTTCACAGCCTGCAGGAAAGGATACACATAATTCAAGCCCAACTCTTTCCTTTACTGAAAAAAAACTAATACTGTGATTGTAAACCATTTCCATATCTGATTTTGCACAAATTACAATAACTTTCTTATCCTCTGACAATAGTGTAAAATGACTCAAGATTTGTTTTTTGCAGGTTTTGGCATTCCCTGAGTCCTCAACGATAGTACTTCCATGTAATCATTCCCAGGTATCCATTATCCTAAATGGAAACTGATGTCCCTTTCACTGCCCGCTGTACTCATTCTTGTTAATACAATACCTTTTAAGATTCGAATTACAGACCGGCCCATCTGAATCATATGAAGTCACTAGTTGCAGCACAGGCATAATGTATTATGTCTCTACCAATAATTGAAAGGGAAACTTCTCTTCACTGAGCTAGCCGCCATTTTTGTTTTCATTTAAGTAGGAGCTGAGTGGTAGTTCAACTTTGAACATCATTTTCTCTGGAAGTCCAGTGGGAGGCCAAATAAGCACTTTAGAATAACAATGGTTACTCCCCCTCTTCTATTATTTGGTCTTTGAGGTTCAATCTTTCTGGACTCTTATATCATCAAGGAGAAAAGACCAAGTGTGCCTTTATTTTACAAGTTTCATTTTTGTTTGGAGGTACAGCCAATTCTTTTACGACCAGCAAATTGCTTTACAAGATTTAAGTCTCACCACATGCTTTCCTGGAGAACTAGGCTCCTTTGCATGCTCACTACCAACCTGAGCTTTTGGCAGAAAGGAGAAAATTATCTCATTGCCAGTGGCTGGCACAAACAGTCCATTAATGTCAGTGCAGAGGCCATAATACATCTGCGTTATTCTGGCAGACTGAACATTTAATCCCTGTAATAATATTTCAGTGTGAAATTCTTGCTAAAGATGTGCTGCTGCGGTGTGACTAAAATAGCAAACTCCTTTTCATTTAGAAAGAATCCACTCCAATAGTCACAGCTGGAGCTGAATCATTCCACGTCCATATGAACTATTGTGCTGGGCCTGTAAACCACTAGAAAGTGTAACAAATGATCTTCTGGTTGGAATAACTGTCAAAGTTTTAAGCGAAAGTTATTTTGACAAACTTTCTCATATAGACCATCTGAAAAAGTCTCACCACAATACCCTCCAAAGTGGATCAATCATAACAAAGGGCCGAATTGTCCCAGATTTGCACTAAGTGCGGTAGCGGGCGGGTAAATCGACGTTGGCAGGTTTTCACGCCACATCATCCCGAACCCGCCGGATTACTTATGCATTCCCAGGAAACACACCATTTCCATTGTAGGTCATCTCTCATTTGCCCACCACGCCATCACCTCACCGCTTCATCATGCCAGGGACCACGTTAAAGTGCAGCCACACTCCATGCTTCCAACACAGGACTGCAGCAAAGAAGGCATGCCCCCGAAAGGCAAAAAGACTCCAGCCCTCGAGCATCTTTTGGATGCTGTGGAGGCCCGTTGTGATGTCCTCTACCTCCACTCTGGCCACAGGAGGGGCAGCTACATTACCACTCCAGCTTGGTAGACGATGTCAGTGATGGTCAGTGTCAAAGTTACACAGAAGTGGTTGGCCAAACAGTGCAGATGGAGGATGAATGATCTCATCCATACAGCCAGAGTATGGCAACCATCTCATCACTCTAAATTCACACACTCAAGCCCATTACACATTCGCTGGCATCAAGGGACATCACCCCTCACTCTCACACACACCGTCACATGTCTATCTGGCCTCATCTTCTCTGGAGACTGCCTCCTCAGCCCTCATCATCTTGAGGCCAATTGCACAGATCAAACTGTGCCCCACACACACCCTGGGATACTCGCCTTCCCCAGTAGAGCTCTTGTCCTGCAGCCTCTTCCCTTGCCTGGGGCCACTTCTCCACCTTTCCCAAGCAAGACCTTGCCCTGCAGCCATTGAAAAGCCACCCATATACGGCTGATCTGGTAGGTAGACACCTATTCGTGAGCCCCCCTAAAAGTGATGTGATGCTGTCTGTGAAGCCTGGCACTGATGACTGTGAGTGCCAACTGAAGCACGTTAGGCAAACAAACCTTGAAGACCCGAGCAAAGTGCAGCCTGCAAAGAGCATGCCTTATAGATGCGGTTGTGAAACACGCGGCATGTTTTCGCATTGACCTGGGCGGACAATCCAGTGGGTGGCTGGGGGATGAGTCCAGAGGGCTGGCCTTATAATGGTTTGCTGATGTATTACAATGAGGTTCTCAGTTGGTGAGCTGGCAAAAGCCCCTCGTTGCCTCTTTTTGGGAAGGCCTGCCACATTTTGCGTCATTCAGGCACTTAACAGGCCAGCGGCGGGCCTCCCACCAGGCTCAAGGACCCAGGGGGCAAAAGTCCTGACTACTGAGAGTTGCTGACCAATTAGAGCCCGGCAGCTCTTCTGTACTTAGCAGCGCCACCAAAGAGGCAGTGGCTGGTGCTTGTACTACATCCACCTAAGTCTCAGTTTGAGGAGGGATCCAGGCACAGGTGAGTGATGGAGCCATAAGGGGGCCACGGAGTTGGGGTGTCACAGGAGAGATTGGGTGAGGGGGTTCCACAGCAAGGGCAGTGGAGTGAATTTCAGCACCTCTCCCAACAGCCAGGCCCCTCAATGAGGTGCTAATTGCCTTTGGATGGGGGATCCCCCACTCCTCAGGCGTCTGCAAGCAAACACTCCAAGGTTTGCTTGTCATGCTTGTTGCATGACAAGCAACCCCCCCCCACCCGCCTGCTGCTGGGCTAATAACTTTTTCGAGTACAAACCCGTTTCCATCTGTTCCTATTCAGATGAAGTTACATTGTTTCATAGTTTGCCATTGTAAGATTTGAACTCTTGATTTTGGGGTTACAAACCCAGTACCATAACCACTTGGCTATTTAGGCCAAGCCTGCTGGGCTAATACCTGCAGCAATGGGATGAGGACCTAAGTGGGTATTAATTAATCACTTAAGGGTCTGAGTTGGCAGCAGGATGGGAAGGCTGTTGATGAGCCTTCCTGTCATAGACTTAATTGAGAAGGAGTTGGGAAGGTGATGTCCCCTCCCACCAGATTAAATATGCCCCCCGCCACCAAACGTGCCACAGGGTAGAGTACAAATTATCAGTCTTGGAAATAGGAGAGATCTATGATCATTTTGAACTCATGGATTACGTCTGGAAACTGGGCAAACCGTATTGCAAAACTGCAAGGCAGAATAAGTCTAAGCAAGCTAGGAAAGGGGGTGTGTTTTCAATGTTCCAGTATTATCAGGTTCTCTGTAGTTTGCCAAAAAAACTATCTTCTGCACAACAGGGCCACTTTGCCTACCACTACTTTAATTTAGTTTCCTCTTGTATTCTTTTATCTTGGTATTAAACAGTGCAACAAATGCTGATGTGAAAAGAACATGGCTCTAAAATTCACCTGAATATGAGGTGCACTGAATTTCTAATAAGCTGCTTAGCAATGAAGGTGATTTCTCTCCATCAAAATCAATCACTGCTCTCAGTTTTGATCAGATACAGCTGTCAGTTCCTTCTAGATAAACGGTTCCATAGACATTCCCTTCCCATACTGCACCACTGTTGGTATTGCAAACATCAGTGCTTTATTACCAAATAAGATTGTTGATATTCAATAGCTCATTTGTATAAGCAACTACTTACATCAGCATTTGGATGGATTTTACTTTAAGGCCAGTTAGCTCTATGGCTGACATTGAAAATGAAAACAATACTTTACTGTTTCTATTGCCATTCATGTCTACTTTTATTTCAGCGTAATACAACACATTGCTAGAGGGTATTTTCTTAACACTGCCAAGACTGAATCAGGATCTACAGAAGATGTTTGTGTTGGGCTAGAAGTGGCCCTGGCTAATAACTACGTGATGATGTATACATGAATTCCTACTCCTCAGGTCCTCTGTGACACACAAATTAGCCTCGCCCTTATCTCCTAAGACATCTGGACGAGTGTCTGGGTTTTTAATTTCAGAAAGAAATCACGAGGGACCAGAGTTATGTTATGTTCTTATGAACAAAGTGGAATACCTCTGCAGAAAAGTAGAATGGATTAAATCGGATAGACTCTGGAAGAGCAAAGACATTACTGAATGTTCACTGAAGTAAAACAAGATCTGTCATGCTTCCAATCGTACAAAAGATCAATAACTTTTTTCCCAAATGACATTGGGTTGTTTGTTTATTCCTAACATTTGGAATTGACAATGATATGCATTTTACAAGTCTATTTTTGTTGCTGTAGTGACAGACAGTGAATAGGTAAGAGTTTGTAATTAAATTAATGAATAACACGGACACTAAATGAGGCCTTTTCAATCAATCATGAAAAGTTATACTGCACTTTGAATAGTTCTAGGACTTTTACAATGCTGTATAAAACCTAGCTCAATAAGTATTGTTTGTGGAACCAGTAACAAGCAAACAGTTTCAAGACACATTTTGAAAGACAATTTTATTAGTTTTCACACAGAGAGAAAGAAGAAAGGGTAAAATTGTCAGAAGGAGGAATGAATGAAGGAAAATAGGACAAGGACTGAACACTGTAAAATACAAATGTGGCTCGGGAAATAGCTGGAGAAACAAAGTATTTTAAATACTGTGATAGCATTTCCATCATTTAAAAATGTTACAAAAATATATCTTTTTCTGATTTATTACCTCACAAAGAATCAGTGAACTCTCCAAGGAACAGAAGGCCTGATCTTCAGGAAATGGGCAACATAAGCAAAATTTGCAGTTGGGTCAAACTATTTTGGTAATTTGAAATACATGTGTTGATTTTGTAACTGCTGTTTACTGGCAGAGTGGTAGGAAGCAAATTACAGATTAATGTGAAAAATCACAAGCTTGTGCCATGCACAATGCTTCCAGTGCTACAAGAAGAGATAGAACAAATGTACAGCAAAGTGGATGGTTTATAGATGATCAGTGCCAACTACAATCTCATGACATCCTGTGCATGTCATGAGATTGTAAGAAGCTCCATGGAAGGAGATGGAAAATGTGAAGGGTGTGAAAATATTATTAGAAAAAACGACTGCCTAACGAAAACAAGAAGTAATATTGCAGCTCAGAAAACTAGCCCAGAATTGTTACACATTTTGAAAGTTTAAAGGAATACTAATTAACAATTTATTACAGTAAAATTTTGTCAATTTTCAAAACAGGGAACAGCATTGCCACAGTATATTTCACCGTCCCCTAGGACATGAGTTAGAAGATAATCCATAGGATCCTGCTTTCACACACCACTGTGAAATGGAGCTATCATGTCAGGCATCCCTGACCCTACTCCTTTTCCAACATATATCACATACCCAGCTTTATCCTATGCTTCAATATAAATAAAAATAGCAAACTCATTGGGTTGCTCTGATTAAATATTTTCCAACTAGTTTGTTAACAAGCTGGAGCATAACCTGCATGATAAGCTGTAGACATTTTAAAACGTCTAAAATGTGTCACTAAAGTATTTGAAAATGAAGACAGGTCAATAAATGCTTTTAATTAAATCAAGGCATGTGACAAATGATAATATAGAAAGGCCAAAGGCTGCAGAAGTTAATATTATTTGCTATACTGGTCTAATCCCTTATATATTTTTCTTAACATACCACATCCCATAACATTTTAATATAGCCCAATTTTGAATTAACGGTGAGGCCAACAGCGCTCATCATTATTAAGGAGGGAATCAGATAGAAACTCCTGATGGCCGCATATGCACATTAATGGGAACGTCTGGTTTTCAGACAGCTCCTTGACAAGTTTTGCCTCATCAGCCTTACATTCGCAAAAATGTAAAGGCGTGAAGTTGAGTAACTTACCCACTAGATACACAGTAAATACACCTGAAAAGGTTCTGGTGTGTGCATTCCAGTGTAAATAAATTTTCAACAGTGTGATGAGTCTTATGTACATCTAAACAACCCCTCTGGCACTGAAAATTTGCTTTTATAAGTGTGGAGTCTCATTCTGTAAGAATTTAATTATTGTTTAAAAAATTAAAAATTAAAATAATTTTTTTAACCTTTTCTTTTTGTCTCATATCTTTCTTAATCCCATCTTTTTTTTTTCCTGTCTTCATTTTGCTTTCTGTACATGATTTAGCATTGAATTGACTATTTGAACTTACATTTCCTGGTTCAGACTCTGAATGGCTCAGTAAAGATTCTTTGATCTGATTGGTTAAGGAGATACACAGTTGCTTGTCCTGCTCACACAGCTCCCAGATCCCCCATAGAGTGTAGCACATTGTTTTAGCTCTTCATTTATTGTAAATTACAGTGAAAAATCCCACAGTAAGTCTGTGGGCAAGTTTAAGTGCAATGGGCAGCAACAGACGTTTGTTGACTACGAATGCCAGTCTATGCCTTTATTTTTAACCAAGCCAGATATAAACAAGATACCAAATTTTCTAGTACAAAATACTTACACATGGATTCCTTTACACTGGTGACTACAGAATCAATTTATAACTTTATTATTTATGAGTTATGGGTACTTGTTCACAAGTAAAACAAATTCTAAATATATTTTCCTCCCTTTTTAATATTACAAAGAAATTATATTGTAAAAACATGAAGAACCAAACTCAAAAGGGTTAAAAAAAGGATTGGCAGATAGAGAAAAATAAACGAGGAATGGAGACGAAGCACTCAGGTAAACAGAGAAAAGAATCCAGCTCTGTATTGCAGATGGATATGAATTAAAGAAAAGGATTAGAGTTCTTTGTTAACTGAAGAGTAAACCTAAGTGCTGGCATGCTTGGTACTTGTGAGAAGCAAATGATCAAAGCAACATTTAGCACTTCACAAATACGCTAATCTTCGTGTTTACATAAAAGTGTCAGCACTTGCCTTACATCACACAGGTTTTGCTGGAGTCTAAAAGCCTGAAGATTAATTGCCTCCAAAATTTCAGATTGCCGGGATGCCAAAAGTGAATAATGGCTCCAGAATATTTCTGATGCACAGACAGTTTGCACAAGGTACTGCCAATGCCAGGGTAATTTATTTTACTCTGCAACTCTTAAATATTATTAATATTTATAATTATCTCTTGCCGTTACAAGAGCCCTCTGGTGACTGTACATAAAAGAGGCTGAACAGTTCAAGACATTTTGTAAGTACATATCAATTATGGGATATTATTTCCAGCCGCAAAATGACAATCATGTAAGTTAGCACTTGAAGCCTCTAATTAGAATTATAGTATTTTTATATTTGACCAAAATTCACTCTCAACAAGTAATCAATTATATTTAAGGCTCTACTATTATACAAGGCATGGAATTTACATTTTCTTGCAATATTTTTGAGTTTCCAACATACTTTACATTGTCTCATTTAAACAATTAGATTGACCACTTTCTTTTGCAAAGTTTATCATGTACGTAAATCACATGGACTCTGCAGTTTCTGCAGCTTTAATATTTTCTGAGTTAAAATTGATACTTCAAAGCATCCTCTTCCCCACTCCAATTTGGATGGTCGCAGCAAAAATAGCAGTGAGCTCAATGAACTGAGAGGGACATTGCTAGAGTGAATCACTAAATACCAGATCAGAACCACCTAATTTGAAGATTAAGTCAAAAGGACTACATCAGCACTGAATCACAATTCAGTTTAATAAATAGGACTCAAAGGGCATGGCAGAAGTATGTGATGAAAGAACATAATAATTGTGTGATAAATATAACATGAGGAGAAAGAAAGACATATAGGAAATGAATATATAGGAAATGCGTATAACGCAATCAAGAAATAAATGCTAAATGAAAAATTCTTATCATAAAAGGTACCAGATATCAGTAGCTCAGTGCTTCCTACCACCTAGCATCATCCAAAGCCTTTCTGATACTCCCTGCCTTATTGTTTTACAATGTAAACCACCTGCCTACCTGCTCTGTATTTTACCTTACGTGTGAATTTTGGATTAAATACAAGAGTGGTGAGGATAAAGAGAGGCTGATTAACTGTAAGGTAATTGCTTTCTGCATTACGTTCTCTTTCCCATTATGACATGTAAAATGTATAATGTAAGTTGTGTAACCCTGATATTTTTGATTCTATTACCTTACTAGTTACATCCTTGCTAACAATTTTCAATTTCAGTGCAATGTTTTAGGCATAAAATTTTGATAAGTAGTACTTTTAATCTCATGCTGTCAAATAATGATACAGTCAGAGTCATAGAGGTCTACAGCACAGAAAAAGGCCCTTCGGCCCAACAAGTCTGCGCCGGTCAAACAAGCACCTAACTATTCTAATCCCATTTTCTAGCAATAGACCCTTAGCCTTGTATGCCATGGCATCACAAGTGCACACCCAAATACTTCTTAAATGATATGAGGGTTTCTGCCTCTACCACCCTTTTGGCAATGAGTTCCAGATTCCCACCACCCTCTGGGTGAAAAAAATTCTTCCTCACATTCCCTCTAAACCTCCTGCCCCTAACCTTAAATCTATGCCCCCTGGGGAAAAGTTCCTTCCTGTCTACCCTATCTATGTCCCTTATAATTTTATACACCTCAGTCATGTCCCCCTTCAATCTCCTCTGCTCCAGAGAAAATAACCCCAGCCTATCCAATCTCTCCTCATAACTAAAACTCTCCAGCACAGGCAGCATCCTGGTAAATCCCCTCTGCACTCTCTCTACTGCAATCACATCCTTCCTATAATGTGGATTGCAGAACTGCACGCAATACTCTAGCTGTGGCCTAACCACCGTTTTATACAGTTTCAGCTTAGCTTCCCTGCTTTTATGTTCTATGTCTTGGCCAATAAAGGCAAATATCCCATATGCCTTCTTAACTACCTTATCTACCTGTCCCGCTACCTTAAGGGACCGGTGGACATGTACACCAAGGTCCCTCTGATCCTCGGTACTTCCCAGGGTTTTACCATTCATCGTGTATTCCCGTGCCTTATTTGTCCTGCCCAAGTGCATCACCTCACACTTATCCAGATTAAATTCCATTTGCCATTGAGCAGCCCGTCTGACCAGCCTGTCAGATATCCTCCTGTATTCTAAGGCTATCCTCCTCACTATTTACCACCCCAACAATATTTAGGTTTTTTGCTGTTTTTTTTAAATTAATACAACAAATTTCAGAGCTTCAGTAGGTCTCTTGGACAGTTGATACTATATTAACTCCTGAGCGTTATTTTGTCACAGTTAGTATCGCCTATACAAAAATTGGAGGCAGCAGGAAAACTGCTAATGCTTTAATATTACAGATGCTATCAATATATCCAGGGCTTGATCAGTAAATCTCTTTTTCAGAACTTGCCACGCAATTATTTTCCTTAAGTTTTGGATACTTGATGTAGAAGTTAATGATATTTAACTTGTTAGCTTTTGGAGAACCATTAAAGGATTTTAAAATATTCTTTCATGGGATGTCGACATTACTGGCAAGGCCAGCATTTATTGCCCATCCCTAATTACTCTTGAATGGAATAGCTTGCTAGGCTATTTCAGAGGATAGTTAAGAGTCAACCACATTGCTGTGGGTCTGCAGTTACATGTCGGCCAGACCAGGTAAGGATGGCAGATTTCCTCCCCTAAAAGCCATTAGTCAACCAGATGTGTTTTTACAATTCATGGTCACTCTAGACTAGCTTTCAATTCCAGATTATTAACTGAACATAAATTCCAAGTGGGATTTGAACCCATGTATCTAGGGCACCTGGAATACTAGCCCAGTGATGTTATCAGTACACAATGTCCCCCCATTGTTTCAGGTACATTATGATTAGCTGGACTTTCATCATATGAACTTTGATGCACCTGGACTTTTCTCAGAATTAGCCAAATAAATAAACAAGTATAAATTATGAAGTTTCTTTCTAACAAATGGGATATGTCTGCACATTGTCCATTGTTCAAAAATCTGTTTGCAGTCCATCACTGGACTTGACATGTTGGTCTTATAGTGGTTCTGAACTCATGCTGAATTTAGCATGCCTGCGCCCCTGCCCATCCTGGTGTAATGCTAACCATAATTGCCCTTTTTTTGGATGCCCTCACCATTGCACCTTATGCAAATGGATGTGGGGTTTGTGGATGTGGTGCCAATCAAGTGGGCTGCATTGTCCTGGATGGTGTCCAGCTTATTCAGTATTGTGGGAGCTACACTCATCCAGGCAAGTGGGGAGTATTCCATCACACTCCTGACGTGTGCCTTGTAAATGGTGGACAGGCTTTGGGGAGTCAGGAGGTGAGTTACTCATCGCACAATTCCTAGCCTCTGACCTGCTCTTGTAGCCACAGTATTTATATGGCTAGTCCAGTTCAGTTTCTTGTCAATGGTAACCCCCAGGATGTTGGTAGTGGGGCATTCAGTGATGGTAATGCCATTGAATGTCAAGAGTCGATGGTTGGATTCTGTCTTGTTGGAGATGGTCATTGCCTGACACTTGTGTGGCGTGAATGTTACTTACTACTAGTTAGCCCGAGCCACGATATTGTCTAGGTCTTGCTGCATTTGGACATGGACTGCTTCAATATCTGGGGAGTCGCGAATGGTGCTGAACGTTATGCAATCATTAGCGAACAAATCCCACCGCCCAAAAAAAGTATTGCCTGAGAATTCTGCTGACTGCTTGCTGGCCTTAATGTTTGCATTTCACTAGTCTTCAATAAAGCAGAGATTCCTCATTAGCTCACCAATTTTAAAATTATCATCCTTAAATTCAAATCCCTTCATTACCCCATCCTTTAATCTTTGTTACTTCCTCCAAACCTACAACCCTCGAAGACCTCTGCACTCATCCAATCCTGGCCTCTTACAGGTCCTCGATTCTTGTCACTCAACAATTGATGGCCATGCCTTCAGTTGCCTTGGCCCTAGCCTCTAGAATTACTCTCCTAAATCTCTCTGCCTTTAAGTCTCTTTTTAAAACCTCTCGATTTGACCAAGCATTTGGTCATCTGTCTTAATAACTCCTTACATGGTTCAGTGTCAAATTTTGTTTGATACCCTTCCTGTGAAGCCCTTGAGGCATTTTACAACACTGAGAGGCAAAAAACAAACACAATATTGTCATTGAAGAAGGGTATCGAAAAGGGGCATGAAAATGATTGTCCTCAAACCATCCTATTCTTTCCAATAATAAAAACACAATAGTGAAAGACCACAGTGGAGAAGAAAGTAAAAACAAATTAAATAATTATTTTATTTAAATTGTCATCCAAAAGAATGAAAATACAAAGAAAAACTGATAACGATATTTACCTGTATCTATCACTGGTGCTTTAATGCAGAGGAGAAGTGTCTTTCATATATTCACCTGTTATGATGAAAATATTGAACTAATGACAGCAAAGAGTTAACACCCTAAGGAGCCCTGAGAGATGGGAATAAAAATTTTAATATATTCTCATCAACAGTTACCTATATATGTTATTGCAGCACAACAGTTCCATGCACAGACTGGATTAGCAATGACAACATTTATTTTCAAACTTCTTAAAAATCCTTCAGTGTCAGCTGAAGACAAGTTGGTCTAATTATTCGCTTTACTTTGTTTTTGGCAGGATGCAAATTTCTTTTTTTTAACCCATGATTTGAGGGGAAAAAATGTCATATTCACTTACACGACAAGGAAGCTGATTGTTTTGCAAAGCGTTCACATAGCTCTGTGGAAACAGCAGTCTGAATCCATCTACATGTGATCTCAAACTACAGCTTGACATGCCTGTCTCACCAGGTCAGACTAATAGGCCTAACTCAAGCGATACACCAGGTGGAAGCTAAACCAAGCAAAGTTTCATCTTTCTATCCTGCCTCAAGTGAATTTTACTTAGGGATTGTGACACCAGATCAAAGACCAAAACTCATTTCTGCTCCTCAGGTTGTTCCCACCACTTTGGAGTATGGAATGCAACTCAGGCCCACAGCAACTCATTTAATACCTCTGGAGTTGTAATGAAATCTTGCTGCAGTTAAAAAAACTGGCTTTTCCTGTCACTTAGCAGCTTTTCCCTAAAGGCGTAGATGCTCAAATCTGTTTGTCATGATGTGGAAACAGTTCAATTGATTGTTGTGAGCTTCCTTCAAACTGTTTATTCTTTATGTAGAGAGCCAAGTGCCGTAAGCAGAAAGCGGAGATAACAACAAAAGTGACACCGAAAAGAGAAGGAGGGGGAATAGGGACAGATGGATGACATACAACTTTATTTTTGATCCCATTATAGCAGATGAAAGCCGATATAATGCTATCCTCTCTTTGTCTTTGCCATATTGAGCTGCAAAGATTTTGGTGAAATTCCAGCCTCATGAGGCTATTAAGTCACAACTTTCCAAAACTAGCCTTGAAAGTACATTGCTCATTTTCTGTAGATGGATTTTTATCTTTTACAGGTTTATTCCTAATTTGGCTAGATTTATTGTTCACATTCCCAGTCCAATTTTCTCCCTCCCCTCTCTCAAAGGAATTTGATTACTTACTGGGGTAATGTACCAGGGATGCAAAGAGTTCTCCAAAATCTGCCAACAGACTATTCAGCCACAGGGGCAGATCAGCTAAACCCCAACCCTCTTTCCAGTGTTGCCCCCCCACCAACCCCCCTACAACACAAACACACACACACACACACACACACACACACACCCTTCCAGCAGGGGTCACTGGATTGCCATTGGCAGCAGGAGCTCTGGATGAATGGCCCCTCCATAACATGAGGGCCTCGAGGTTCATTGTAGTGTCATTACCTCCACCTTGGCTGAGGTCAATGCAAACAATGCATCAAACACAACATTTCAGGGCCCAAGGTTTATTGCAACTTCATTTCCCATTCCAACTGAACTTTGCAACTTATTCAAATTTTTGATGCTTTTAACATATACTCAACAATCACCCTTGCCTCCTCTCAATTAAATTTAACTTATTCTATTAGCAGTCAATGTATTTCATAGCCCATGACAGTAAAAAATGTCTTCACATTTATCCTATTTTATGTGCTGTACAAAGTAAACTTTAAGGTTAACCTTTAGCATAAACACAAATTGTATTGTTTACCATTGGTCTAACGGACATAACACATTTCTATGTTTATGGGTGATACACTCAATTAGGATTAAGGCATTGAAAAACCGAACAAACATACTTAGTTTCTACACTGTTCAATAATTGGCAAGTGTTGTGTTGCGTTAATGCTGCAGGTTGATGGGTTTATGTCACTCTTCCCTCATTTATGAGTCATTTGACCCTTGACAGGGCCCTTCAGGAGTAGATCAAACTGCTTTTAAGACTTCATCATCAAACTTTACAACAGAACTGGCTGGGGAAAAGGCTACGGAAGAGGATGGTATGTGCTTTAGGGCATTTCTGCACAGCAGCTAAAGATCTCTTATGTGATAAGAGTTCCATAAGCTAATACTTTGTTTATTATGAGTGGTCTCATTTTCCTCCCACTGCATATCTACTTTTTTCTCAACAGAAGCCCAGTAAAGTTATTTCTTTATCTTATTTCTATCTATTATTTTGGTAGTGGCTAATTTTTTTGTTATTGTTTCCCCCTTCTACAACCCCCTCCCCCTCACAGACACAGCTCTTGTGAACTCACCTCAATTTCCCATTCTCCATTGCACTTGTTTTGTGAGACTGAGAACTGGACAGAGGATGACAATTTTGCCACAGCTGAAACCAATTTGTATCCCATAATTCTCTGACAACAGAATACTTCCACGAGGAAGAAAAGGCCTTTTAGCCCCAAATTGAGACGGAAATTCTAGTTTTGGCTGTCAATTTTTCTGCACATTTTAAATGAATGGGTTAAAAATTCACAAATAAAAACTCTAGCCATTGGGGTATGTTTAGACTTTGGGCAATGAGTGATAGCAAATCAGTAGCCTGTCTTGCCTCTCTCCCAATTTTATGTCCACTTAATTCCACCCATTTTACATCATTGCAAAAGTAATAATCTACTAAAAATCGTGTTTAGAGTCTTCTTCCAGAATTGCCACCAGTAAATGCAGCAGCTTGCTTTAAAGAGGTGGTTATAGGATGGATTTAAAATGTCCTCACTGAGTGTAATGCCTGAAAATGGACTCCACAAATATTTTGTGAAGTGCAAATTTACTTTGAAGCCATTAAGTGTCAGGTCATGCTCCACATTTGCCAGCTGTGGCACAGTTGGTAGTATCTTCACCTCTGGTTCAAAGTTCAAGTCTCTGCTTCAGGTTCAAGTCTGACTCTAGGTCTTCAGTACTAAAATCAAGGCTGATACTCAAGCACAGTACCGAGGGAGTGCTGGTACTGTTGGAGGTGCCGTCTCTTGGATGAGAGATTAAAACAGGTGGACATAAAAGATCCAATGGCACTATTTCAAATGCAAACTGGGGAGTTATACTTGGTGTTCGGGTCAATATTTATCCCTCAATCAACGTCACAAAATAAACAAATTATCTGATCCTTAATCACATTGCTATTTGTAGGAGTTTGCTGTGTACAATTGGGTGCCACATTATGACGATGGCTACACTTCAAAAGTAATTCATTAGCTGTAAAGCATTTTGAGACATTGGGTGGTCTGAAAAGTGCTACACAATGCACGTCTTTCTCTTTGCTATGCTGTAGCTTTAATGGAAGTTCTGTGTCATTGCTCACAGCAAGTTGTAAAATGGCCTGTGTATTAGCTGTTTGTGCTGTTGGTGGAGTGTCTCTGTCATTTGATAGTCCTATTTTTTTATATTGATTTGCTGGAGATTTGAAGAAGGGAGTTGAGGCAATGACACAGCCTTGCTTAGCCCCAGATTTCACTGAGATAAAGTTTGTTGTGCTTCAGTTGATGAGGATCGTGGCTTGTATATCATCATAGGTTAAGCAAGGGATGGTGACAAATTTCCGAGGTCAGCCAAATTTGAGGAGGATGCTCCATAAGCCTTTGCAGTTGACAGAGTCAAAGGCTTTTGTGAGTTGATAAAGGCCATATACAGCGATTGGTGCTGTTCCTTTCACTTTTCCTGAATTTTCCATGCAGTGAAGATCCTGTCTATGGTGCCTCTTGATGGGTGAAAACCGCACTGCGACTCTGGAAGGCGTTCCTTGGCCATTGGGAGGTGGCAGTGAAGGAGGATCCTTGCAATGATCTTTCATGCAGCAGACAGCAGGGAGACTCCTCTGCAGTTACCACAATTGGACTTGTCTCCCTTCTTGAATATAGTCACAATCACAGCATTCCTGAGATCCCACGGCATGTGCTCTTCTTCCCCAGATGAGGGATATGAGATTGTGCAGCCATGCCAGGATTATATGTCCACCGTGTTACAAAATTTCAGCAGGGATTCCATCTGCTCCAGGAGGTTTACCCACAGCTATAGAAATAATCTGCAGAACAGACAGAAAACAGTTCAACATATACTGCATTTAGTCCAAAACCAAAACCACTCGCATCTCAGTCATTGAGCTTTGGTATGCAGGTGATGCTTGTGCATGCATTCACTCAGAAACTAGCTCCAGGTCATTGTCAACTCCTTCTCTGAAGCCCATGAGAAAATGGGCCTTTCACTAAACACCCAAAAAACTGAGGTCCTCTTCCAACCAGCTCCCGCAGGACCAAATGTGACCGACCAAAATGGAGAAGGCTTATTCGGGAAGGCATCAACATAGACTTTGTCAGGAAAGTGCAGAGGCAAAGTCCAGCCATTAAGGGAACGCACAAGCCTCCAAACAACTCATCTACCCAACCCTTCAAGCACCACCTGCCCCACATGTGGCAGAGTCATGGATCAAACTTATCAGCCATCTCACAAACTATTGAACTGAAGTGGAAGCAAGTCATCCTCGATCCCAAGGGACCCCCTAAGAAGGAGAAGGATGTTGCTTTACAATAGCCTGTACCGTACTGTTGAGGTATTTATTGACTGTGCTGTCTTTCCTAAAATGAATTAGGTGAGGCTGGAATTAAATGGGAATGGTAGAGTAGGGAAGTAGAAAGATAAACAATAAGAATGATTTTGTAAAATGTAAGAGATAGGAATGGAAGAGGAGGAAAATTTCAAAATAAAATGCTGGAAATGGCAGGTATTTTCCTGAAATAAAGATGGGAAATTTATAGAAAAGAAAGGACATGATACCTAACACCCTGCCTGCCCTGCAGCACACTGATATTTAAATGCTAATTTTGCCTTCAATAGACACAATTTCCCAGTGCCAAGCCTGACTCTGAGCTTCATTCTCAGTCAGACCCCCCTCACCTTGCTGCGCAGTAATTCACAAAGAACCTTTAACTCACAATTGTGGAACAGAAGCCCCACGTTATGGTGACTAGATGTCAGTGAGGTTGCCCGAGGAGTGGACCAGCTGAATGCAGAACAGAAAGGCTGGAGACATAATAGAAGAGAGTGGGTGGGGCATGAAAACTGGTTTGGGAGAAGAGTAGAATGGCTACTGGTGTAACAGAGGGACCCTGCAGTTGGAGAGATGGGAGGAAGAGCTCCTACAGCCCATTTTTTAAAGTGCAGCAGGAGCAGACAGGGAGTCAAGTGGGGATAAACTACAGCATTTGGGGAATGGCAGGACCAGTTGAGAAAGATAACTCTTTTGACTGCCACCTCTGATTTGCCACACTGTTTGTCCAACATCCAGTACTGGATCAGCAAAAATTTTCAAGTATCGGGAAGACCAAAGCCATTGTTCTCAATTCCCAATACAAAATGCATTCTCTAGCCTCCATCTCCATTCCTCTTCTTAGTCATTGTCTAGGGCTGAGTCTGACTGTTTGCAACCTTGATGTCATATTTGTCCCCAAGACAAGCTTCTGGCTACATATTTGCTTCATTACCAAGACTGCCTACTTCCACTTCCATGTCGCCCATCTCTGCCTTTGCCTCAGTTCGGCTGCTGCTGAAACCTAATACCTAAGAGCTTTGTGAGCCTACATTTGCTCTCAGTCCAGCAACACCTTGATTTTAAAAACCTAGTCCTCGTTTTCCAAATCTCTTCCTTGACATCTCCCATCCCTGTCTCTGTAATCTCCTCCAGCCCTATGCCCATTTGAAATCCCTCCACTTCTCCAATACTGGTCTATTGTGCATCCCCAATTGTAATCACTTCACCATTGGAGGCCTTGTTTTCAGCTGCCAACATACTAAGCTCTGGAATTCCATCCCTAATACTGTCTACCTCTCTCTCTTACTCTCACATCTTTTAAAATGTTCCTTAAAAGCTATCTGTTCGACCAGGCTTTTGGTCATCAGTTCTAGTGTGTCAAGTTTGTTTGATCACATTCCTGTAAACACCTTAGGAAATTTTACTATATTAGAGGTGTTATATAAATGCAAGTGGTTGCTGTTGTTGTTTTACACACAGCATCTTGACTTGGAACTATATCACCGTTCCATCACTGTTGCTGGATCAAAATCCTGGAACTCCCTACCTAACAGCACTGTGGGTGTACCTACCCAAAATGGGCTACAATCGCCTCAAGAAGTTAATTGCCAAGCTTTTGTTCAAATTCAAACCAGGCAGGTCAATGGTTAACTTTTCCCTACTGCATTTTCCATGGCGACACCTCTACCAATCAGAGTCCACTTGCCAGCCAATTAGCACTCTCTTCTGATACAGTACAAATTATTGTTCCCTTTACTGTTGGTAATCTTGCGATCTGCCCTGATGTGTGCGAAACAAAAAGCTTAGACAGCATGTCTCTTTTTTTCAGCAATTCATGAAATTAGGCCAAACAGCTAGAAAAAGGTGAATTACCTGGAAAAACTCAGCAGGTCTGGCAGCATCGGCGGAGAAGAAAAGAGTTGACATTTCGAGTCCTCATGACCCTTCGACAGAACTTGAGTGGCTCTCAAGTTCTATCGAAGGGTCATGAAGACTCAAAACGTCAACTCTTTTCTTCTCCGCCGATGCTGCCAGACCTGCTGAGTTTTTCCAGGTAATTCTGTTTTTGTTTTGGATTTCCAGCATCCGCAGTTTTTTTGTTTTTATAGCTAGAAAAAGGTAGTTGGCCCAGAAATTCCTTTTGTCATGGCGATGCTGGTATTATACCCACCAAAGTGCTCCAACAATGATCAGGGGCTCATTTACCTGGGTCAGATGAAGCCCCACTTTGACTATATCTCCAGCTTTTATCTTCCCATGTCCACCAGGTACTCAGGTGTCCACCCATCTGATGGGGGGGTGGTGGGGAGAAGTGCTGTTCCCAACTCCACCAACAGTCCTTTCAACCCCCTGAGCAAGGGTGCCAAGCTAAAAGGATTTTTTTTAATGCCATGGAGCTGACACAAAGCTTTGTGGTCGTTATTATGCCTCCACTGCCTCGACATATGAATCACCACCAACCATGCTGGGTAACTAGTGAGCCTGAGCAGCTGGAATATCTGGCTCAGGATGTTCCCACCAATAACTCTGCCCCTGTCCATCATTTAACTTGCAAGGAATGGATACAAGTTCCACGCCTTACACTACTCTGAAAAATTTCTGGAAACAGAAGACTCCTGGGCCTCGGTTTTTCTGATGGCGGGCAGGCTGGGCGGGAGTGGGCGCGGAGCTGATTGAAGCCCGTAATTGGCTGCACGCACCATTTTACGCGGGCGGGCCAATTAAGGCCCACCCAGCGTATTGCGCGGCCGGCAGCGCTCAGCGCTACCTGTGCGGGCAGGGGGAGGAGGGAGAGTTGGGGCCTGTGCAAAAAAGCGCAGAAATCTCCCTGAGGCATGAAGCTGCCTCAGGGAGATTGAATGGTTATGAAAATAACTATTGAAAAATTTATTCAAACATGTCCCCTCATGTGACTGTGTCACATGAGTTAGGACATGTTTGTAAAGGTGGGAAAATTTATTTATTTATTTTATGAAAGCTTCAGGAAACCTCATACCGCCCATGGGTGAAGTTCCCTGAATAACGCGAAGGCCACTTGGGCTTTTCGCCTGCCCGCCAACCTTAAGGTTGGACGAGCAGCGTTCTTAAGTACTTTAATTCATTTCTTAATGGCCTTAATAAGTCCTTAACAGTTCAGCTGGCACGCAGCCAACTCCGGGGCACACCCGCCAAACGAAATATCGCGATGGCGTCAGGTTGCATGCCCGACATCATCTTGCGTCATTTTAAGTGTCAGTGTGTCGGGCCCACCCCCGCACACCGATTGGAAGATTCTGCCTCTGGTGTAATTGTTTCAATGCCATTTTTCCAGGAGTTACATCAAAAGACTGGTGGACATTTGGGGTCAATATTTACTTGATGTGAGGCTGAAGTAACTGTCGTCAGTTATTTGGAGGCTTTATAGCTCTAACTTTTTTTTGATTAGTTCACAGAGTGTGGGCATCGCTGGCTAGGATGGGGTGCCAATCAAGCGGGCTGCTTTGTCCTGGATGATAACTGGAGGGTGGTGGCAGCTTGCTGCACAAGTAATGATGGGAAATTCTATTGAGATGCTACCTAGAGCCATGACAGGGAATAGTAATATCCGAAACCTGAGTGTGATGCCTACTTACTGAGAAATTTGCACCTAGTGTATGCATACTACCTGCCGCCAAATTCTGAAGTTGTAATTTCGCTACACAGGATAGAGTTTTTCATCCCATGGGTGGGCGCACATCTGACCCGATCGGGAGTAAAATGGTGTGCGATGATGCTGGGCGAGCATCCCAATGTCATCGTGCACTTGCGTGATACTTCAGTCGGCAGGCGTGCACAAGAGTCAGCAGTGCGCCCGCCAACAATTAAGAGGCCTGTTATGGTTGGCAGGTAGGTGAATTGGCTACCAGCCTTTGCATTTGGTACGATACCTCATCCACAGGTGGGATGAGGTTTCCAACATAAATCAAGAAAAATTTTAAATGTTTAACGTCATTTTTAACATGTCCCTCTTCATGTGACTGAGTCACATGTTTATATCATTTGTTAAATATTTATTTTTCATTTTAAAAATCTTCAGCTCCCTGAGGCTCTGTGCCTTCAGGGAGCTTTCACTGAGACCACCCCCGCGCATGCTCAAACTTCAGCATTTGTACTCCTCCCGCCCCCACCCTGGTAGCTCTGAGGCTCCCAGCGTGTGTTTCAAGTGTGAAATTGTAATTAGGGCCCGATCGCGGGCGACAGACCATTTCCCAGCCACTCCCGGGCCCAGCTGCTACACCCGCCTGAGGGAAAAACCATCCCCACGACTTCTTTGGCTTGGAATGAAACTGTGGGAAATCAAAAAATGACAACAACAACTAATTACATGTATATGGTGCTTTGAATGTAATAAAACATCCCAAGGTGCTTCACAGAGGCATTATAAAACATTCAAGCCATAAGTAGATATTAGGGCAGATAAACAAAAGCTTGGTCAAAAGAGGTAGGGGGTTTTAGAGTGTTTTAAAGGAGAAAAATGAGGCAGAGGGATGGATAGGTTTAAGGAGGGAGTTCCAAAGCTTAGGGCCTAGGAAGTTGAAGGCATGGTGGAGTGATTAAAGTTGGGGAGACTCAAGGGACTGAAATTTGAGGAATGCAGGTATCTCAGAGGGTTGGAGATGGATGAGATAGATTGGTGGTTGAAGAGAATCTCAAGAAGCCTGGCTACTCTCAGTCTCATTTGTAATTGACACTATTACTGATCACTTTTTTGTAGAATTTTGTTCCTCTTTCAAACATCACTTCCTTCTGTCCATCCCAGAATAAACTTTCCACAATTAACTTACAACTGGACTCTCAAAATCCCAATGTCAAGCCTTTGGCCCTCTGTTCACAATATTTCTGCAGCCACTAATCACCTCAGCCACACTCTCATCTCCATCTTTGATGTCCTAGACCCCATTAAAACCTTACTCTCTCCCACCTTGGCTTTTCCCCCCAATATGGCCCTCATCTCCACTCCCTTAAGTCAGAGAGGCATAGACTTCAATGGATTTGGTGGTCAGCTGGTTTCGTCATTCACCTCCAGGTCTGCTGAACCACAAAGCACTATCAGGGTTCTGCTTTCACCTGTGAAACCTGCTCAGGATTCTAGGGTCATCAGGTAACTCCCAGCTTCTTTTCTCTACTGCAAGCTGTCTTCTTAAGCCCGTCCCCCCTCCACCCTCCCCTCTAACAACAAGTGCAAGAAACTCATGAATTTCTTTACCACCAAGATTGACACCATCCAATCAGCTCCCTTCACCTAGCCCACAGGGCCAAACTTCTAAGGCTCCCCATGTTCTAGCCCTGAATCCATATCTTTCTCTAGATTCTGTCCTATCTTCCCTCATGATCTTTCCAAGCTCATCTTAATCCATGAGGCCCACCTCCAGCTCTCTCAACCATATTCAAACTGAACTACCAACCACACAGCTTCCCTTCCTGGCTCCCATGTTAGTCGACATTGTTAGCAATTCTCTTGGCTGAGGTTCTGTCCCTCTCTTCAGTCAGGAGACGGTTTCTAGAATTTTTAAAGTTGCAATGAGCTGCATATGCTAATTCTTCTTAGAAACTGAAATTTCCAAGGTTTGAAATGTTTAAAATAAGATGTTAAAGTGTCTGAAAGCATAATCTGTTTCACAATAACATGATATACTGTATTCAGTGAAATACCTTTTGTGTGTTTTCATATAACCATTAAATCTTTTTTATTTCGAGATGCGTGTAAACTGAAATCCATTTCAAACTTAATAGACGGTGGTGATTACCTACCTTTGTTTGTGTTTGTATTACAAACGTTCTGTTAACTTCAAGTTGAGAATGCCAGTCGGAAAGAAAGAGCAGAGACAGAATAATTTTCCTCATGCTAATTTGAGTTATTTCTTCTTTCAACAAATGAAAAAAATGTTTAAAGCTAATACAAATGGAAAGATTCTGATTAAGATCATCAATGTTTTATTGACAGAAAAAGCAACAATTTTGAGCCTTAAATGGGCTCCATGAGGTTGGGAGTAAGACTGCCAGAAAGAAAAGGCTTCTCAAGTAAACACTTTTTTTTTATTTTACTCATGTTTTCTTTAAGATCTTGCAATGTGACAACATGTGTCAGTGTCAGCCTCGGGCCCTGCTGGCTGGCAACACCTTGAGAACTATGTGGAGGTACAGAAAACAAACAGCCCAGGATGCGATTTCAGTGATAAAATACCAGTGTCAGGAGTGTCTCCTGGGATCCATAATCTGGAACTGTCATGTGATAAGGCTTGTCTGTCTTTCTGACATGGACATGTCATTTTCCCTTTGGGTTTGAAGGGGGTACGGTGGGGGGGAGGGGAAGGGGTGGGTTGGGGTTATTGAGAAACAAAAAGCACATCTGATTATTAAGCTGTGGGCCATGAGGTTTGCAGTGTGACAATATAAAAACCATGTGCCTGCTTGTCACAAAAGCAGCTCAGACCAACTAACCAGATCAGAATAAAATTCACAGAACCTTAACATTGAAAAATATCTCCACTGAGCCCTTATGTCCTCAATGCACTCAGATGCTTGCAAGATCTATGCAGTGTTGTGAAACAAAAATTCATTTAAGTGGGAAGTGGTTCCTGCAGAGAATTTTTTAAGCCAAACTTTTACAAAAGCTGTGGCCTTTCAATTCAGTCTTGAGATAAGTAATTTTAAGTGTCTTAAGGGACAACTCCACTCTGGTTTTGATTGTGGGTTAGCTGAAAACACAGTTGTCAGTTCAGAGATTACATGTGTTTTATATCCACCCAGACAGTTTTCTTTGTCAACAATGCCCCTGTTGTTGGCACGTACATATTTTTGTTTTCTTTTAATTTACCATTCTCTTTCACATCCTCAATCTTGTAATTGAAGGAAAGAGCAGCTTAGTAGTAGAAATCAGGTCCTATAATCATTCAAGTCTAAAAGCAGCCACCTGCCTTAATGCTTTGCATCATCTTTACTTGAGCATGAGATGGGAATACATTTGGACCAGATCCAAAATATTATGTGATGTTCTTTTGATTTCATGAAAGTTTTTGAACTGTAGCCTAACTTAGATGAGGATAAAAGATATCACCTCCTCAGAGATGGGTGTGGATTAATTAATCTTTCATGTCAATACAAATAATAATTTAATGACATGCATATAATTAGAAGTAAAAGTCTAGACTGGGAATGTGAAAATGTTTCATCATCATATAATACCAATAAAAGCAATTAAAATTTATAACAAACACCTTAGGCCTTAAATCAAATTTTTGTGGAACAACCACAAAATAATCACGGATAACAATAGGAATGTCACTTGTTGTCCACGTCACTGACAGCTGCCCGCAATATTTTTCAAGTTTCAGAGTGCAGTGTCTGTTTCAGTGTGACACCCTCTACAGGGAAGAACTATGAGGCAGGAAATATAAATTAAATGTAAGTAATATACAGAAGGTAAAATGAAGATTGGGAAGGACAGATGTGATTAAGGGAGAGAGATAAAACAGACAGATAGGAAAAGCAAACAAAAAATATTTTTTAAAAATATCCAACAGTAATTTTCTTCAGAGGGACTGAGACTCCATACTTTTAAAGTTAAATTTTCAAGGCCAGAGAAGCTGTTCATAGGTAATTACAATTATCATACCATTAAAAGCTCATTGTTCTTGCATGTTCCAGCCCTAATTTTTTCAGCTCTTTTTAACATAGAACCAGGGGATAGTATAGCAAATGTATGCCATTGCATTCATTTCACTGCCAAACCTATCAGCGAGAGCTGGATATCCCTGACAGCAACTTCCAGAATTGCAAGTTTAACTGCACATGTCCAGACCCAAAAGATGCAGTTCAACTTACCTTGTTAAAATGATGAATGCTGTTAACCTCACTGTGATTCTGGTCACAAAATCTGGCCCAATGCTACCATAATGCCCTTTTTTGTTGGCATTGGTGGAGGTGGAATAGCTAAAATTAAAATTTTATCATCAATCTAACAAATAAGGTGTAAATATTTGACATATACTACCTATAAAATGTAGATTCTGGCTCAATATATCCCATCAGTTAGGACAAGTACTAATGTCCTAAAATTCAAATGTTTGATATCAAGACCTCAATTTACATATTAAATGGGTCATATAAACAGGCAGGCACTTTGGTTGGGATGAGACTTACTGCCCTTGATAGCAAGATAGCAGTTGACCAAGTGTGGCATCAAGGAACCTTAGTAAAATTGAAGTCATTGAAGATCAGGAGTAAGCTCTCCACATGCCCAACACAGAGAAGATACTGTGGCTAAAAGAGCAGGTCAGAAGCTAGCAATTCTGTGGTGAATGACTCACCTCCTGATTCCTCAGAGCCTGTCCACCATCTACACAAGCACAAGACAGGAGACAGGTGTTTTTAACAATTCATTTGTGGGATGTGGGATCCACTGGCTAGGCCAGCATTTATTGCCCATCCCGAATAGTCCTTGGGACTGTGGTGGAATTGTCTATTTGTCTGGATGAGTGCAGTTCCAACAACACTCAGGAAGCTCAATACCATCTAGGACAGAGCAGCCCGCTTGATCAGTATCCCATCGACCGCCACCTTAAAACATTCACTCCTTCCAGCACTGGCGCACAATGGCAGCAGTGTGTACCATCCATAAAGCTGCACTGCAGCAACTCATCAAAGTTCATTTGGCTGCACCTTCCACCCCATGATGCCTACTTGAAGAACAAGGGCAGCATGCACATGGGAATGTCATCCTCTGTAAGTTCCATTTCAAGATACTTTTCATCCGGAATTGAATTCACTGTTTCTGGATCAAAATCCTGGAACTCCCTTCCTAATAGCACTGTGGGTGCACCTGCACCAAAAGGACTGCAGTGGTTCAAGCAGGCAACTCAACAGCATCCGCTCAAGGAGAAGTAGGGATGGACAATAAATGCTCGCTTTGCCAGCAACACTTACATCCCATGAACAATTTTTTTTTAAAATTGATGGCTATCAAAGTGGCAGGAGGCATCAGAATTGGATGCGGAAGACTTTTTGAATTTGCTGCACAAAAGCTGAACTTTGTTCACATTTATTGGCGGCATCAGCAATCGAGCCATTACCAATTTGTTTGCATGTTTATATGTAATTTGTACTTTTAGTATTTGCTGATTTTTATGTTTAAAATTTTGTATTTAATTTTAGTTAGAAATATCAATTGCTTTCAACTGTATAATCTTGTATGTGTGAGATCAATCATTTGAAGAGGTATTGGTAGCAGAGCGGAATGAAATGTTAAATCTGGTAAGCAGATGATTGCATGTCAGATAACAGTATGGAAAAATTGCAGCTTCCCATTCACTGGGGACAAGGTCTAGTTACAAAAAGTGCAATTAGACTAGTGAGAAAGAATATGGTGCTATTAAAAACTCAAAATTGTAACAATTAACATTTTAATATATCTGATGGGACTGTAATTACAGAATATCACTATTAGTTGAGAGAAACATAGTGGCACATGGTATAATACAAGCAGGTACTTTGAAGGCTAGAAATTCAACCCTTGATGGGTTAATATATTTACATTCTGACTTCTATCAAAATGGCTAAAGTTGACGAAGACTTTGACTGGTCATATAACTGAAGCAACCTTTTAGTATTACACCTCCACCAATTATGCTGCCCCAGTACACTAATTTTACTGTCAGGACTCTCAGATTCAGTTTTTGTATTAAGAACAATAGAATACTTTGAGAACCAAAGACATGAATATGAAATGAAAGGCTAAGGTATCACTTTACCCATTCAGAAGCCAACTACTTGGCACAATACTACTATAATAGTTCCAAAACAAAACACAGCTGCCAACAGGTCCATTGCTAGACGGGGAACAGATGATGAGTCGACTCTTCCATTTTCCATGTGGATTAATGCCATGGAATGGTTATTGTCAGACATGATATAAAACAAAGTATGTGTCAACCTTACTCAGGAATATAGTGAACTGCTGTTTATTAAGCGTGTGGTAACTTGACTACAGCAATTAAACAGTGATTTCAGAGTGTCATAAAAGTCCATGTAGCTTGTGGTCTGAAGTTTCCACTAATGATAGGACCAGTGAAATAAGGTCAACTTCGATCACATGCTGGGAGACTTGTCACTCAGGAAACATTATTTTTATCACTCATTTACAACTACAACAAACTTACATTTATATAAGAGCAAAATATTGCAGATGGCGACCTGAAATAAAAACAGAAAATGCTGGAAATACTCAGCAGGTCTGGTAGCATCTGCAGAGGTAGTTAACGTTTTAGGAATGTGACCTCTGTGAAAGAAATGCCATAGAGTGTTTAACAATTAAGGCAGGGAAAAGAAGTAAATTTAGGGGAGGAAGAGGAGATATAAATAGAATGGTTCTAAAGGGCGATGTTTTAGCAGCCAGAGAGGGATGCAGAGAGGCAATGAGGTTGAGGAAAGAATTCCACAGGGCAGGGGGTAATCACCGATAGATCTGTCTCTATTTACCTAACTAAAATCTCACCACTCAGGCTCTATGGGATATAAATATGCAGATATACTGCTTATAATGCTTTATTGATAGGAAATAGATGTTCACTACTTCAAAGTGCTGTATTTGGTGATGTGACCTTGATAATCTAAAAAGCAAAGTACCTGAATTTTGGTTTAAACTTGGGATCACATCTGGAGCATGGGATTTTAAGTGTTGATGTTGCGGAAGGCCTGATTTTCAGCTAGACTGCAAGTCGCACCGTATTCCGCATATTGCATCCCCACTTTATTTTTTTAAGGAAAATTGACCAGCTGTAAAACAAATTCATCAATCTGCCTTAAACTAACTGGTCTACTAACACTGTCAGGAACACAGACAAGTATTCCATCATCAGCTCACCAGGAATCAGCTTCCCCCTCCCCCTTCAGACACTCGTCCCAGCTCTAAGTAAAACTCACAAGAAAAAGGACAAATACTATTAGATTGCCATGGATCTGATATTTTGAAGTGGACTGCAAGTATTCTCACCAACTAGACTTTTGAGGAAGAAAAGAGATCTATGAACTTGTTGTGGAAACACATATTTTTGCTACTGTTGCCCCAGTCACAGATTAAAGCCGATCACTTGATAGCAATAATTATGGCCAGAATCTAAATGATAACACCAGCAACTAATGCCCACTTAAGAGCCCCATCCTGCACCACTAGGATTAACCCAGCAGTGGGTTTGCCATGCAAGAAGCACAACAAGCAAACCTATGCAGTGTTGCCTCCAGACTCCCAGGGTGGAGGCGCCCCTTGTTCAAAGACAGTGCCAGATTGAGAAGCCCAATAATGGGTAAGGGGAGCCCACTGAGAGCCACTCTTGCTGCTGAACCCCCTCCTCCGCGACTCACCTGCGGCTAGGGATCCAGCAACAATACTGGGCCTCAAGTAGGCGTCGTATCGGCAGCAGTCACTGCCTTCCCAGTGGCACTGCTGTTAAATAGGGGTGCTGGCCTCCGATTGGCTGGCAGCTCTCAAAAGGGTGAGACCTCCATTCCCAGAGCCCTTGATCCTGGGTAACGCCCACCACTCACTGTCCAGTTAAGTGCCCGAGTGGCACTTAATACAGTAGGCCTTCCCTAAAATAGGTGATACTGGCTCTCGCCAGCTTTCCAGCCAGTAGGCAAGACTCCCGTCTCATCCATTAAATACTGCCATGAGTCAAAGGAGGAGATATTAGAGAGGGTGACCAAAAACTTGGTCAAGATGTTGAATTTTCAGGACAGTCTTAAAGAATAATAGAGGTGGGAAAACTTATGGAAGGAATTCCAGAACATTGGTCCTAGATGACTAAAGGCAAAGCTTCCAATTGTTGGATTAAAGTGAGTGGAGGATGCACAAAAGGCCAGAGTCAGAGGAACCTTGAATTCTGAGGGGGTTATATGGAGAGGCACATTTGTGGAAGAAGTAAAAATCAACGTGAAACTTTGAAATTGGAAATACCGGGGACTGGGAGTGAAGATGGGTTAGCAAGGACAGGAGTGATAGGTGGGCGAGGCTTGGTACAACTTAAGATACAGGCAGTAGTTTTGGATGAGCTGAAGTTTATGGAGGGTGAATGATGATGTCAGATTCAGTTACGGAAAAATCCACTGATGGCTTTAGGAGTTTGAACTCAGGGTAGTTTGTGTTCCCAGGTCCTGTTTTTTCCTTCATTTTTAGTAAATACCTAATAAATTTTTCATTCAATGTTTCTTTTCTATTTTCACTCAGTAACCACTTTTCAGTGGAAAAACATGGCTACATCATCTGGCCAAACTGGAAAGATTGCTTGTACCTTTTAAGAGATTTTTTTTCCTTATTTATTTTCTACTTCCTCTCTCGATGGCACTGACTCAAATTGGATAATAATTCAGTGAATGTGAACAGTCCTCTGATATTTCACCAAAGTGGCTAACTTTCACATGTGAGCTTAGACAGCGAGGGCTTGATTTTTAAGCCCTAGTATAGGCTGGAATCAGAGGCAGCAGATACAAAAAATAGCTTACTTGCTGATTCCCTACCTCCGTCCCATCCCTAGGCTATCATCATTGAAGACGGGATATGAGTCTGGAGGGCAAACTACCCGCACACAGTAGGTAGCTGATTAAAGTGATTAAGATCTACTTAAGGTCAATTAAAGGAGGGATTTTCTACAGGTAATGGGTCCAGGTTGGAAGTGGCTCTCCCTGCTTGCCTGGGTGATGCAGCAGCTTAAGGATGCCCTACAGAGGGGTTCCATCACTCCTCCCCCACCCAAACAGAGGTAGTCTGGATGCAAAACCCAGTTCTTTGGTTTAAATTTAAAAAGATTGGAGAGACGGTGCCTCCATTTTTAAGCACCCTCTCTCTTACTTACCTTCCATTACAACCAGCTGCTGCTTTCAAGCTGGAAAGCCTCTGATTGGCCCTCCAGCTTCGAGAGCCCACCTGCCATCTTTAATTGGACAGCAAGGCCGCCCCCTGCCCTTTAATTGGCTGCCCCAGGGGAAAATCATAATAAGTAACTGTTACCCACACAATGTGGGCTTCTGACCCACACTTCAGCCTGATGATGGGGAAAATCCAGCCTTGAGTGTCAACAGGCTGTTTGAATGTGGTGAGCAGCGCAAGCTGATCTCACCCAGTTGCCATACATGGCCACTTTCCAGCACAGGCATTTGATAATGAACAGAGATGTGGCAGCCCAACTACTGGCTTGGGTCAACTAACTCAGCCCAAACCAACAGTCAAATTCTGCACTTTGTTCTGAGTGGCTTCCTGTTCTTATAAGTGATGCCTTCACCCATAGATCATTGACTAAGTTCCTACCATAAATGTGGATACAGATGCAGGGCCCTTCATTTAAATTTTACTCGCTGTTTTGGACAATTTAAGCAAATGATCCAACACCTCTATTTCCCCAGTCAAAATATTGCTAGCTTTCTGACTTGTGTGACAACAATTGATAAATCCTGCCATGGGATATAGAAACAATTATTCATTTATAACTGACTATCTTAGTGCCTGAAAGCGATGGGCCATTCAAACTTCTACCGTTTGCACATTAGCAACTCACTCAAATCGTCCTATTGCAGGATTCAAAGGTTTTCTCTCTACCGCAGACCAGAAGAAAATGGTGACTCATTACATTAGGACAGTTAATGTAGAAACCGTTCGGTTCAATTGAATAAGAAATTTATTTTGTTTGACTGCCACTCTGTGGTATATAAAGTTAAGCTGTTAGTTCTTAGGTAAAGGCAGTAAAGTCTGTTAAACCTCTGTAAACATTATCCATCAAATGCATGCATGTGAAATGTGGACCCCTGTTGGGAGCTTGCAGTGCAAAAGTGTAGTGAAGTAATGAAATGCTAATCAATCACAGCTGGTCGATTTAAAAGCGGAATGTTTCCTCCTTTTGCCTTAAAGCTGCATATCATAACAAAGAAAGATAAGTATTACCGGGGAAAAAAAAACAAGGCAATTCCAATTTGTTTAATTTTAAACTGTTAATAAGCTGTCTTGTTGAGCTTGTGAACTGAGGCATTTACATCGCACTGGTACTGAAGGGCTAGTAATTTTCTATGGCAGTATTATATTGGGCATAACTATAATAGAGTAAGGATAGCATTCCATATTTATTTATGGATCCATATACTATTTTAGAACCCAAAGCTATCCCAGCAAAAAGTCACATTCTGTTGCCTCCTTTCCGTACATTATGGGATTTAAAATAGCAATAATGTTGCAACGTACATTAGAACAGCCCTAGAATCTTGCAGTGTAAACTGGCACCATAACTGTTACATTAGTAGGGAAGCAAGTAGCAACTTGGCTGGAAAACCTTTTTTTCAAATTCACATTCAGTTTTCTTTTTTATATTTATATATATATATATATATATATATATATAGATGTTTTAAATTACCTGAACTGCTGACCAAGAAAACAAAAATCAGCAAGAGGTTGAGTAATCTGCTTATCATGCACAGTATCCATCCACTAACCACGAGACACGTGAAGACTTCTGCAGTCATTGGACAGACTCACTATTTATCAGTTCGCCCCCTGTTTGTCGTAATCAACTCAAAACATGATCAATTGAACAGTAGCGAAATAGGACATAAGTATGCAGTAAAGTCCCACCATTTGCGGAGCTTCCGTTCCCACAAAATCTGAGGGTGAAATTGCAAATGATGAACATACTTTATATTGGGAACAAATTACTTAGGTTCTGGCCATCCCCAAAATTAACATTTTTAAAGGAAAACAGGCAATAAAAATTATGGGTTGTAAGCTCCCCAGCATTGGATTTGATGGGGAGTGGGGAGTACCCCAAAGATGCGGTGCGGAATCCCTCTCAGAAGTTCCCAGGTAAAGGGATGGCATGGCAATTGCCCAGAAGTGCCCCACACTTCCTCTGGACAATTGCCCTGCTCTGGGAAATATCCAAAAATGAGGTTTAAATCGCAGACACTTACCTTCTCCCTGGCCTGTCAATTTCACTGGCCCTTTAAACTTACCTGCTTTACGGCAGCGAGGAGTCTTTCGATGCAGGCCCTAAGCAGCTCTGGTGATCGGAAATGTCAGTGTAATTTTCAAGAGCAGGTAAGCATGTGTTTATTTCTTCTAATTCCTGCAGGCCATCTCTTTCCGATGCTAGTTGGAAGTTACGGCCCATGTTATGTTTTTGAGTAAATTCAAGACAATTTTATTGCAGGAATTATTTGGCAATGTAAATAAAATGAAAACAATATAAAACTTGTCAATTACAGAATAGCATAAATGACAGTACATTTCTGTACAGTACAGGCACCATACTTAAGAGTGGAGGTAGAGGGAGCGGGCGAATTGGCTGATGCAGGAGTTGGTGTGGACGAAAAGAATGATTTTATTGTTGACTGCTTTGCCTTTTGTTTTTCAGTTTTGTAAAAGTTCTTGGTAAGGAGCAATAGCTGTGTCAATTGCTCTATAAAAGGCGATGTTTCTTTCCATGCTTGTATCATGGTCAGTTGCCTGTTTTCCAAATCTTCAGCTGACCTTATGACTTCTGCTATCATCTTGGTTGTGGATTGAGCCTTTTTAGGTTGCTGTTTCTGTTTAGGTTCATTTAATCTCATCAGTTCAACCAATTCTTCCGTGGAGAGTTCCTCTTGATGAGATTGAAGCAACTCATCCACTTCAGCTGTGGTCAGGTCTTCAGATCCTTCCCCTCCAACTTGTTTTGCCAACTCAACAATCCTGGCCACTTCAGCTTCCACATTGGGGAACCCTGTAAAATCATTCTGAGCCTCAGGCCAAACTTTTTACTAGCAGGCATTTTTGTTGAAGCTGTAACTTCATCCCATGAGTCCTTATAATGCCTATTGCTATGAGGATATTGAATTCCTTCCAGCAATCACAGGCTGTGGTTGAAGGGTCTGCTTCCAGAAGATGAAGGATGTGGCTGAATCTTTGTTGGGTGTAACAAGACTTGAAAGAGGTGATAACCCCCGGTCCATTGATTGGATAAGTGAGGTCGTATTTGAGGGTAAAAACAAAATGTCAACATCTGGATGACTCTCTGCGAGAGAGTGTGGATGCCGGGGTGCATTAACAAAGATGAATGATAGGTTCTTTTCTCTCATAAGTCCTGACCTCTGGAAAGCGATTGGCAAACCAGTCTTCAGATACAACTGCTGTAACCCAGGCATTGCTGTTCACCTTCCAAAAGATTAGCAGATGAGATTTACTTTTCCCTTTGAAAGCTCAAGGGTTTTCTGACCAATAAACCAGCATTGGTTTACATTTAAAACCAGCCACATTGGCTCATAGCAGAAGGGTCAGCCTGTCTTTTGTTGCCTTTAAAATCAGGAGCTGTCTTTTCTTCTTTTGAAATGTAGGCCCTATTTGGCATCTCCTTCCAGAACAGGCCAGTTTTATCTGTGTTGAAGATCTGCTCTGCCTGGTGGTCTCTCTCCTCTATGTATTCCTGCAGCCCCTTTGGAAACTCTCCTGCAGCTGTATGGTCAGCTGGAGCAGCCTCCCAAACAACTTCACATTATGCAGCCAGAAACACTTTTTAAAGCAATTGAACCATCCTGTGCTGGCTGAGAACCCTTTGGAAGTCGAAGGAGAGGCACTGAGCACGTTGAGCTTCACTGGAACAATGCAGCAGTCCAAGGATGGACATGCGGGCATGAGAGCAGGGTGGAGTGTTGAAATGGCAAGTGACAGGGAAGTCTGGGTCATGTTTGCGGACAGACCGAAGGTGTTCCACAAAGCGGTCCCAGTGCGGTTTCCTCTACATTAGAGAGACCAAACACAGACTGGGTGTCCGTCCTTGGCCTGCTGCATTATCCCAGTGAAGCTCAACGCAAACTGAAGGAACAGCACCTCATCTTCCGACTAGGCACTTTACAGCTTTCCGGACTGAATATTGAGTTCGACAACTTTAGATCATGAACTCTCTTCTCCATCCCCACCCCCTTTCCGATCCTCCTTTTTTCCAATAATTTATACATATTTTTCTTTTCCCACCTATTTCCATTATTTTTAAATGTATTTCCATCCATTGTTTTATCTCTACCTTTTAACCTATTTCGATCCCTTCCCCCCACCCCACCCCCACTAGGGCTATTTGTAGCTTGCTCATCCTGCTTTCTACCCTTAATATCACCTATTAGCACATTTCCTAGCAAATATCACCACCATCAACACCTCTTTGTCCTTTTGTCTATGACATCTTTTGGCAATCTCCACCTATCACTGGCCTCTATCCAGCTCTACCTGTCCCACCCCCCTTAAACCAGCTTATATTTCACCTCTCTATTTTTCCTTAGTTCTGCTGAAGAGTCATACGGACTCGAAACATTAACTGTGCTCCTCTCCGCAGATGGAGATGAGTTTTTCCAGGTATTTTTGTTTTTGTTTTTGTTTTGGATTTCCAGCATCCGCAGTTTTTTTGCTTTTATCTCAGTGTTTTATTAACCTTCCAGGACCAACATGTGTTTAGGTGAGAAGTTTAACTTGTTAAAATTGTGGATGAGCAAAGTTTTGGGGCTGCGAACAGCAACCGGTTGTACAAGCACATAACAAATTCGCGACAGAGGGGTTTGCAAACGGCGGGAGTGGACTGTACATTGTAAATCACTATTAGAAAATAGTAAAAAGAGAGGTATAATTTAAAGTTCAAATATGTTCAGATCTCCCCTCTAACAGATGTATAATGAACACAGTGGGGTAGAGTTTAATTCCATCTAATTGGCCCAAATCTTCTGATTTATTTTGGAACTGCTGCCTCTAACACTGATCAGACAGAAAACTGCACACTTACCTGGATAGGATTAAAAAGGCCAGACTTCCGACCCATGATGCAGAAGAACTCCCTCAGCACAGGAATCCACACAGAGAGTAGCAAAAGGAATCAGCACAGAAGCCACACCTCCTTTTTACTGCACCAGCTGCCGTAAAGTAAGTTTAAATATCCAGTTTGAACCTTAGTGAATGGGTAGGGTGGAGAGGTGGGTGAGGTAAGTGGGTAGGTGGCAAGTGGGTTAGGTGGTAGGGTAGGCAGGTGGGTGAGGTGGCAGGTGGGTGAGGAGTGTTAGGTGGGTGAGGGGTAGTCAAATTGGGTCGGGAGAGGGTTGTCAGGACAGGGCTAGTCAGGTTGGGGGGTAGTCAGGTCGTGGTTGCTTAGTCAAGTTGCGTCAGGGGTTAGGGTGGTAGCCAGAGAGTCAAGGGGGGGGGCGGGGGAATACAGAGGGCGTCTGTGTGGGTGATTTGGGGGTGGTGGGTCAGGAGGGGGGTTGGGTGGTGGTGTGTAGGTTGCATAGTTATCCAGGAGTTAGACTAGAATGTTTTTGTCTAACGTTTCCTGGGTAACTATTCAATTAAGTAATTGGAACTATCCAAAGTCTCCAATTCTAATGCAGAGTCAGAGACTTTTTGGGGAGGTGGGTGGGGGTGTGGTGTTCCTGGGGAATTGCCCATCGAAAGTTCAAACTTCCTGAACAATTCGCACAAAGTCAATGTGCTGGGACTTTCACAGGGTTCTGGTGCACATTTTGGTCATATGTCCGGTCTCCAATGATCCGGAAACCGGAAGATCTGGACCATTGTGTAAAATGAATATAACAAATCAGGAGCCCACTATATGCCTTCCCAATGTTTATTTGCATTTGATTCAACTGGAATGAAGATTAGAGATGTGGTGCTGATTCACTATCGCCTCTTTTACACAAATTGGACAAAACCAAATTGGTTTGATTTTGCCACAGCTGATGAGACAATATTACAGTCCTCACACAGGCTGTTTCTGACTCCTGCATTGCTAGAATATGTCTCAAGCTGTGTCCTCACAAAGAGAGTCTCTGACTTCATTATTGGCAGCAGTGTGAGACACCATACAGAGGTGAGAAGGCTCTTCACTGCATTGCGTTATAGAAAGAAGGAAGGCTGTGTGTCATCACAAGTCCTTTTCTTAGTCAACTCAAGATCAGCATGACAGAGGGATGGAGCAGGTGAGGACTGTTGGTAAAGGACAACCTTCAAGAAGAGGAGACAAATAATTCAAAAATTGAGGATTTTACTTGTTTGCAAAATTAAATGTAATATGTTGCTTTTCTGTTACTGTTTTCAGGAATTCTCTGTCCAACTGGCATTAAGTTAGCTTAAATATTGGTACAATGTTGCATCTTACTCTTGGATCAATATCTAATGCTTTAGTACAGGTTGAAAAAGAAAGTTTTATTGAAGTGCATAATAAAAAGTCAGAAATGACAAAAGGCTCGCCTCTCTAATGCAATAACGCTTCCATCATGGTATTTGATTGCATTTTGAATAAATCCAATCATGGACTATTACAGTACAAAAACAGGTCATTCACCCTATCAAGTCTGTGCTGGGGTATTCCTCCACATAAACTATTCAACCTAAACTCACTCTCTGCATACCCCTGTCCCCTTTCTTTATCTTCTAATATTTAGCACGAAGGAGTGTTCATTTCAAAGATGGACATACCTCAAAATGATTACATTTTCAAAAAAAATGAGTAATAGTCTCATCGCTTGGGCAACATGCTCTCCAGAAGATCAGAAATACTGGTCTGATTAAATAATTCTCAGCAGTGTTTGATTCTTTCTGCCACACATTAAAATGACTGTGCTAAACAAGTAAAACCTTATTACACTTCCTACACAAAGTTTTTTTGGAATATAATTTGTTTTTGTGTTTTGCTCACTTCAATAAAATAAACAACGTGGGTGAAGTTAGTGTTCTGCAAATGAGGTGTAGACAGGGCTAGATGTGGAATGCTGTATATGTAAACATCTTATGTTACAAAATTGCTTCCATTGGATTTCCAATAATTGACAAAATGACAACTTGTGGGAGGTACAGTGTGGTCAGGCCAAGGTGGTTCCAGGTGCAATCCCAACAAGTGCTGATCTAGCTGATATCAACTGGGGAGGTGTTAGAAATACTGAAGCCTATAGAAATAACCCTATGTTAGAGATATTTGCTATGGTTCCTACTCCCAATATCTATGAAGTAACCTACTACCAAGTGGATGTTGAGTATGGACAGGTTCAAAGCCAGTTGTAAAGCCTCTGAGGTAGAAGAGTCCACTGACCTCAAGGCCCACAGATTCTAGGCCTTGGGCAAGTGTGAGACAATCAGTTGAACCTTCCTATCTATCTCCTCTACATACTGACAGCTGTTTAAAGGTATATTTCAGGAGAGCATTTTGCAAGCTACCCTGGAATTCCCAGCTCACCTCTTCTAGTCTCAGCAGATTCCAAGCCCATTGAGAGAAGGTTTTGGTTTTGCTCTGAAGATCAAATGGAAAACAAAATATCACTAACTTAAATCTGTAACCCAATAACGGTCTTGGGCACCTCCCAGTCCCCTCCCCCATTCCCCCTCACCACTCCCTGAAGATCAGGATGCCACTCTGATTTCCCATCAGCTACATGTTCCTGCCACGTGCAAGTGACCCATCCCAAATATTAAATCATCTTGTATAACCACTCGAGATAAAAACAAAAAAAAAACTGTGGATGCTGGAAATCCAAAACAAAAACAGAATTACCTGGAAAAACTCAGCAGGTCTGGCAGCATCAGTGGAGAAGAAAAGAGTTGATTTTTCGAGTCCTCATGACCCTTCAACAGAACAGTTCTGTTGAAGGGTCATGAGGACTCGAAACGTCAACTCTTTTCTTCTCCGCCGATGCTGCCAGACCTGCTGAGTTTTTCCAGGTATTTCTGTTTTTGTTTTGTATAACCTCTCCTCCACCCCAACTTGAGATTTGGGAAAGGTGACAAAAGCAGAGGATGGAAGGAAGTTCTGCCCCACCTCCCTCCAGCTCCTGGAAAGAGTCCTCGGAGGTTTTTGTTCTTGCTTTTGAGGCTTACAGATTAAGAGTGAATGGATGCTTAGGTGAGGTAATGGGGTGGTGGGTGGAAACCCAAGAAAGTGTATCTTAACAAAGAATCAATAACTGCAGAAATAGTCGGAAAAAAAAGAGGAAAAGAAAAGATATTTTAACTTTCATTTGTTAATAACCTGTAGGAGGGGAGGCAACAAAACCCACATCTGCTCTTAAATGGAACATACTTCATCAGATTTGCTCTAATGTGGAGTAAATAATATTGCATTTTATTACAATTCATGATGTAGTAATTAAGCATGTATTATCACCTGCAAGCATACCCTACTGTGGTTCTGTCGTTCCCTTTGATTTCTAATGGCGTGAACTTTCGTTTATCAACAAACCACAACATAAGATTTAAGTCAGAGACTGCTCTTTTCATCCACACTGGATCCCAGAAGATGGACCAGCAAAATGGTAATTCTGGAAGCATGTTGAGAAGAAAATTTCTTTTTAAATTCTATCACAAAGGAAGCACTGACTGCATGACTAATATTTGGTCTTTGAATTGGTTTCTATGGCAGTGCTGTTTCCACTGCATTTAAGCGACAGAGAGATTGCCAAACTTCTCAATGTGCCTGGAGGCTGAAAATTGGAAACTTACATCTCTGAAGCACATGGTCTTCATTTTTAATTGAAAAATAATATTTGAAGCAGTGTGACAATAATTATGTATTAGAACTGCACTGCATTCAGTAACAGGGAATCATTGATAAAGTTTTCAGACTATTAAACTGAAGCAGACACAAAATGCGCACATACAAATTGAGAGGAGTAGGCCATTCAGCTCCTCGAGTCTGCTCCGCCATTCAATAAGATCATGGCTGATCTGATTGTGGCCTCAGCTCCACATCCCGCCTACCCCCAATAATCTTTGACTCCCTTGTTAGTCAAAAGTCTATCTACCTCTGCCTTAAAAAATATTCATTGACCCTGCCTCCGTCATTTTCTGGGGAAGAGATCCCCAAAAATTCATGACCCTCAGAAAATATTATTATCATCTCTGTCTTAAATGGGAAACCCCTTATTTTTAACCTATGTCCCCTTGTCCTAGTCTTTTCCTACAAGGGGAAACATCTTTTCCGCATCCACCCTTTCAACACCCCTCAGGATCTTATATGTTTTAATAAGATCACCTCTCAATCTTTTAAACTCCAATGGATAGAGGTCCAGCCTGTCCAACCTTTTCTCATAAGATAAACCCCCCGTCCCAGGTATCAGTCAAGCAAACCTTCTCTGAACTGCTTCTAATGAGTTATATCCTTTCTTAAATAAGGAGACAAAAACTGTCCACCATACTCTAGATGTGGTCTCACCAATACCCTATATAATGGTAGCAAAACATCCCTACTTTTATATTCCATCCCCCTTACAATGAACAACAACATTCCATTTTTCTTCCAAGTCACTTGCTGTACCTGCATACTAACTTTTCCTGATTCTTGTATCAGGACATCCAGAGTCCTCTGTACCTCAGAGTACTGCAATCTGAGATGTAAACTTTTTATTCAGTACCCCTGTTGTACAGGTCTGATTTTAGCAATTTACTGTTGGCTAATTGGGCAAAATAAAGAGGTGATTTTTTTTCTCCAGATGTCTTCATCCTTTTCCCGAAGGTGCTGACTCTCTCTCACTGGTGGTACGTTTCAGTTGATGGTGGGTGCCTGTCAAGTACCAAGCCCAATTAACTATTATATATGTATGAGCTGAAAAACTGTGTGATTAAGGTGGGGATCCATTATCCAGTGTCCATGCATATCCATTTCCAGTAGTGATTGTTAATTTGTGATTTGAAATGGGAATCCTGGCTGATTTCCCTTCTCTAAACCAGGGTTGTAGCACCTTTGCTGCTGCATTTGCTAAAATTAGCAAACTTAGCATAAGCTGTGGGTTGAACCTGACTCCATTGATCTGTATGACTCAAACAGAAACTTTACTTCTTAGCAATCAAGATGAAATTTGGAGAAAGTGTTGTCAATGTGAAGTACATGCTCTAATCTATTCCTTATGTTTGGAGAAAAGTTATTAGCTGAGTAGGTGTTTGTTCATTCTTCAGATAGACATTTTATCCCAACGGGCAAAGGCAGGTTTGAGGAGTTCTTATATTTCATGAAACCTGTGCGTGTCCCTCCTTGTTCCTGCAATGCATTTCTCAAAGGGCTAGACACTGGGCAAATATAAAAAGTGCCGAGAATTGTTAAAACAAGCTGCTTTGAACACTTGTTTTTAATCTGCCTTCCAAGCCAGCAGTTTCACTAAGCCATAACAGTCTTATATTTGGCTCGCAGCCTATGTAATGCTTACATTTTAGCGGTTTGGTGAGATTGGTGGAAAACTAGTGCAGTATAAAAGCTGTTAGGAGCTTCTCACGGAACACATTCACTAGCAGATATTGATTAAAGTAATCAATGAGCATCAGCCACCACCCACCACCCCCCATAAGACTGTGCTTTTGAGGCATAGTCCATGCCCAAGAAATAAAGTTGTACAAAGACAAAGACTAAGTGGTCCATATCTACTGATCATTAATTTAAGAAAGTAAGGGAAAAATTTGGGCTGTGGAAAATAATTTTTTATTAGTTTTACCCAATGAACACCAGTGGTCTTTCCATCTACTATTTGGTCTTGCTCCCATCATAAAGTGGATGAAACAAAATTAGCATGGAAACAGGCTTTGCTCAAGAGGAAAACTAAGTTTGCAATCGACATTCTGAACAAATGCTATAGGAATGAAGGCAATATTTAAAAGGTATCATAGAATATTTTTAAACAACAAAACTAGCTAACTAAACAGCATTATCTAATGACAATACAACATTTGCATGAAATCGACATGGTAACTTTTTACCAAGTATGAAATGCAATTTTTGTGAATTTACTTTGTCAAGGTTCATTTATAACTCATTTGAAAGAAATGTTTCACCAAATCAATTGTGTCGACGTATCAACCTAATATTAAATTGCCAGATACAACTTAATGGAATGATTGCAGGAAATGTGATGAAAATTCTAAACATTTTAAAACTGTAATTTCTTATGCAATATGAAGACAGTCACATTAATTTGAAGAAATTTGAAGTAGTTGATTAACATCTACTTTAAGGGTTTGCAACGAAAATATAAACTAAAGTTAGTGATTAACCAAGGATGAACCATCAACAAAATACATTGCAGCAACTCGCCAAGGCTTTTTCGACAGCACCTCCCAAACCTGTGACCTTTATCACTGAATCACAGTGCAGAAGGGGCTCTTCGGCCCATCGGGTCTGCACCAACATGTCAGAAACACCTGACCTACCTACCTAATCCCATGTACTAGCACTTGGCCCATAGCCTTGAATGTTATGACATGCCAAGTGCTCATCCAGGTACTTCTTAAAGGATGTGAGGCAACCCGCCTCCACCACCCTCTCAGGCAGTGCATTCCAGACCCTTACCACCCTCTGAGTAAAAAAGTTTTTCCTCACATCCCCCGTAAATCTCCTGCCCCTCACCTTGAACTTATGCCCCCTTGTGATTGACCCTTCAACTAAGGGGAACAGCTGTTCATGCCCCTCATAATCTTGTACACCTCGATCAGGTTGCCCCTCAGTCTTCTGTGCTCCAACGAAAACAACCTAAGTCTATCCAACCTCTCTTCATAATTTAAATGTTTCATCCCAGGCAACATCCTAGTGAATCTCTTCTGCACCCCCTCCAGTGCAATCACATCCTTCCTATAATGTGGTGACCAGAACTGCACACAGTACTCCAGCTGTGGCCTCACCAAGGTTCTATACAACTCCAACGTGACCTCCCTACTTTAGTAATCTATGCCTCGATTGATAAAGGCAAGTGTCCCATATGCCTTTTTCACCACCCCACTAACATGCCCCTCCACCTTCAGAGATCTATGGACACACATGCTAAGGTCCCTTTGTTCCTCAGAACTTCCTAGTGCCATGCCATTCATTGAATACTTCTTTGTCAAATTACTCTTTCCAAAGTGTATCACCTCACACTTTTCAGGGTTAAATTCCATCTGCCACTTATCTGCCCATTTGACCATCCCATCCATATCTTCCTGTAGCCCAAGACACCAACCTCACTGTTAACCACCCGGCCAATCTTTGTGTCATCCGCAAACTTACTAATCCTACCCCCCTCATAGTCATCTATGTCGTTTATATAAATGACAAATAATAGGGGACCCAGCACAGATCCCTGTTGGACACTGGCTTCCGGTCACTAAAACATCCTTCTGTCATCACCGTCTGTCTCCTACAACTAAGCCAATTTTGAACCCAGCTTATCAAATTACCCTGTATCCCATGTGCCTTTGCCTTCTTCGTAAGTCTCCCATGAGGGACCTTGTCAAGGACTTTGCTGAAGGCTCCAGCCGAGAAGAACAAGAACAGCAGGTGCAAGGAGATACTACAACCTGCAAGTTCCCCTTCAAGGCTTGGAAATATATCACCGTTCCTTCATTGTTGATTGGTCAAAATCCTGGAAATTCCTATCTAACAGCATTCTAATATACCTACTGCACACAGGGTGCTGCTGTTCAAGAAGACGGCTTACACTTTCTCAAGGACAGTTAGGGATAGGGTATAAATGTTGGCTTCGTCATTGATGTTCACATCCCATGAATGAAGAAAAAGATTACCACAAAACTATACATGACCAAGCCTCAAAGCAAGAGTGGTTATTTTTACACAGCATTGATATTCTCTTACTCTATTAATCTAGCAATAGTACTGAAAACTTGTGCTCCAGAACTAGCTGCACCAAGCTGTTCCAGTACAGCTACAACACTGGCACCTACCTAACAATGTGGAAAACTGCCTAGGTACATCCTGTACACAAAGAGCAGGACAAGTCCAAGCCAGCCAATTACCGCCCCATCAGTCTACTTTCGATCATCAGCAAAGTGATGGAAAGTGTCATTGACAGTGCTATCAAGTGGCACTTACTCAGCAATAACCTGTTCACTGACACTCAGTTTGGGTTCAGCCAGGGCCACTCAGCTTCTGACCTCATTTTAGCTTTAGACCAAACATGGATGAAACAGTTGAACAAGAGGCAAGGGGAGAGTGACTGCTCTTGATATCAAGGCAGCATTTGACAAAAGTGGCATCAAGGAGTCCTAGCAAAATTGGGGTCAAATGGGAATCGGGAGAAAATTCTCCACTGGTTGGAGTCATACCCAGCACAAAGGAAGACGGTCGTGGTTGTTGGAGATCAATCAGCTCAGTCCTGGGACATCACTGCAGGACTCCTCAGGGTTGTGTCTTAGCCCAACCATCTTCAGCTGCTTCATCAATGACTTTCCTTCCATCATAAGATCAGAAGTGGGGATGCTCACTGATGATTGCACAATGTTCAGTACCATTTGCAATGACTTAGGTACTGAAGCAGACCATGCCTTTATGCAACAAGACCTGGACAACATGAAGGCTGGGGCTAAGTTGCAAGTAACACTCATGCCACACGTGCCAGGCAATGACCATCTCCGACAAGAGAGAATCTAACCATCACCCCTTGATATTCAATGCCATTACCATCACTGAATCCTCCACTATCAACATCCTGGGGGTTATCATTTACCAGAAACTGAACTGGACTAGACATATAAATACAGTGGCTACAAGAACAGGTCGGGGTTGGAAATTCTGCGGAGAGTAACTCACCTCCTGACTCCCCAAAGCCTGTCCACCATCTATGAGACACAAGCCAGGAGTGTGATGGAATACTCTCCACTTGCCTGGATGCATGCAACTCCAACAATACTCAAGAAGCACCATCCAGGACAAAGCAGTCCTATTGATTGGCACTCCATCCACCATCTACAAGAACCATCCCTCCACCACCAATGCACTGGCAGCAGTGTATACCATCTACAAAAGGCACATCAAGGCTTCTTATACAGCACCTTCCAAACCCATGACCTCTACCACCTAGAAGGACAAGGGCAGCGAGTGCATGGGAACACCACTGTCTGGAAGTTCCCCTCCAAGCCACACACCACCCTCACTTGGAATTATAATCGCCGTTCCTTCACTGTTTCTAGGTCAAAATCCTTGAGCTCCTTCCCTAACAGCACTGTGTGGTTACTTTCACCAAATGGACTGCAGCAATTCAAGAAGGCAGCTCACCATCACCTTCTCAAGGGACATTGGGGACGTGCAATAAATGATGGCCTAGACATCAACGCCCGCATCCCATTAAAGAGTCTGTAAAAAAAACTCCATACAAAAGCTAAGTAACTGAGTCTATTCACTCAAGAGGTATAGCTGATCTGTCCATGTGTACCCTCCAATTTCACATTCTATATTCATTTAAGCATATTCTTAACTTCCATGCGTTATTATGGTTGCAAAATAAAACATTTAAAGATGATCAATATACACCAGGCAGAACAAGTTTCCATTGAGATAATGAAATTGGGGGAGGGGCACTGGCCTTTTAAAACACATTTAACAGTTAGGCACACTTTGAAGTGGATTGCTTACAGTGTTTTATGTCCCCACAAGGAGGATTGAATTCTATCAATGGTTAAGTCGCTGAACATAAATATTTTGGTTAATCCATAGTTTAAGTAGACTCACAGATAATAGAAAAAGCACAGATATTCAAGTAGGAAATGAACTTGAAACTTGCTTCACTGCATTCTTGTGTAATAATAAATATGAGCTTCAAATTTGGTTGCACGTCATTGCACATGCTTCTGCTGTGATAAAAGCAGATCAGATTGTCAGATTAGGCCGACTGGTAAATTGGGCAATGTCCAACTTTTTTTGAAGTTTACTTGTTAGTTATGTACTCTGCATTGCAATGTTTTCAAGCATTGGCAAAAGAGTATGTACTAATTAATGACTTAAGTGACATATGTAGTCAGCAACGGAATCAATGTTGTATTTGAAGTCTCATAGAAATAGATGTTTCCAGTACAATTATACTGCTGTTGGTTCAATGGCATGTACTGAAATTTAACTACTCTTAATTAGCTTAGTTCTATACATCATCAAGACAAATCTCAACAGTTACAATTTAATATCACTATTTTCGTGAAGCAGGAGCACTACATTCCAAATCTTCATCTCACGCTACTCCCATCATTCTTTCCAGAAAGGCATGCCCTACCCTAGGGGCTGGTGAACTCAGTTGGCTCAATGAGTAGCATGTGGTTCAGAATAATGCTAACTGCAGAAGTTCAATTCCCATTTTGACTTAGGTAGACATTGGACGTGTCTCCTTGCTTACCCCATGCTTGCTGCAGAGTGGTGCCTCTCAAGCTATATAACCAATTGTCTCTCTCTAACAGAGAAAGATGCCTACAGTCCCTTGTGGACTATGGCTAATTACCTACCTACCTTTGCTCTGCCCCATTGAGCCTCTGACCCTCTGCCACTCACAAATTCTCCATGGGAGGGTGAATCCAAAATATTTTCAAAGCACTATGAACAGAACAATGGATTTTTGAATTCTGGAAACAATCAAGGGTAATTAGGGATGCACAACAAAAAATGTTGGTCTTGCCAGTGATGCTCACATCCCATGAAAGAAGGGAAAAATAGCTCCCTACATTTCTTGTACTCTAAGCCTCATTTTTAGAGTATCATCATATTCAAACACTCCTGAGACTCTAAGAAAGCAGTCCTAGATTCCTATTTACAGAGGTGTCCAATCTTCTGTCCTGAAGCATGATTGAGAAAATTCCTCCCAAAGAGAAATGCTCAGGTTTTTATGCCAAGTAGTTCATTGTAAAAAAAAGTGCACAAGAGCTGAATGTCAGACAAGGGATAAGAGGAGCTATCCTCATTACTAAGACAGCATTCGACCAAATGTGGCACCAACCAGTCCTAGTAAAACTGAGGCCAATAAGGGTGAGAGAAAACCTTCCAATCAATTAGCTAGTCGAGAAAACAACCAATACTCTTGCTTCAATTTTGGAACAGCCAGCAATATCTAAAAAAGGAATTGAGCTTCTTTCAGATTCAAAAATTTCCATACGCAATTGCCTGCTTCATTTGTACTTATTACAACTTATTGGCTGTACTATATATGTCTTTTTGGACATTCTATCTATTGTCCAAGGTTCTTTTCTCAAATCCAGTGAAGATTATTTCTCTCTCGCTTGCAGGGTTGAATTTTTCATTAAATTCAGGCTCACTCCACTTGGTTATTGAGCGGTGCTCTTTGATACTATTGGTGAGCACAGAGCACCATGCGTGCAGCCTGACCTGTCTGACATCACTGTGCATTACCTCCTCTTTCAGACATGTCCTAGAAAATGATTCCTACTGGGAGATCTATTGGTGCCAGTAATGCTGATGGGACCAAAAAAGATCATTTATAACAACAAACATAAATGCTCATGAGAGGTCTGAAGAAAAGATAAACATAAAATCGAAGACACCCTAATACCACTTATCCTTGCAGGATTGGCCTCTGACTCCCAAGCAATCTTGACTGGCTGGTTTCTCGGACATGCCAAGCTTTGGATATCCTGCACATTGGGAAATCATGTGTTAATGTTGAAATTGTGCTGCAATAGGATAGTTTTTTTGCTATCATAGGAAGGCAGTACATCACAGGGATGGATACATGCTTTAAGTTGGTAATTAAACACAGCTGTCGCTAATTGGGGAAGGATTAGGGAATCATCGCAACAGTACATAAACCAGTTCACTCTGGCTGTCTGGGGTGAATTGGGAGAGTCTGTGATTTTGCCATTTTAAACTACAGGCTAGCTTCAAACTCATTCTCCCTCAACATACAATTATTGGAATTAACACCATGCAGTATGTTACCTGCCTATGTTTACATAATCAAACTCTCACCAATGTCAGACAGGACTTTCCACTGCTGCTTCAAACCCTAACACAAACTTCTATAAGGCATATTGACAGAGAGTTGACCTCCACTCAGTTTTACACTTCATTAGATTCATTCGCAGAGTATAAAAGCACCTTAAATAGGTCCGAGTACTGCCCTAAGTCTTAAGTCAATCTCCTAGATGTAACAAAAGAGTTACATCTAGGAGATTGACTCAAGACTTAGGACAGAATTTTACGTCCCGCAGGCGGGCACCCAACCCGATCGGGCGTAAAATAGTGCACAACGACCTCAGGCGAGCATCCCAACGTCATTGCACGATATTTCGGTCGGTCAGCGGGCACAAGTAGGTGCTGGAGCCATTATTTAGCAGGCCACTTAAGGCCATTACAAAAACAATTGATGGTGCTTTTCATTGCCTGTGCGATTTCACGCTCGTCACACAGGCAAAAGGGGCGGGCGGGCCAACCACAATTTTAAAAACCTCATCCAAGGGTGGGATAAAAAGGGTCAACAGCATTGCCAGACTGAATAGTGAGGAGTCTACTCCTACTTAGTCTACTGCATTCGTTGCTCCCAATGCGGTTTCCTCTACATTGGAGAGACCAAACGCAGACTGGGTGACCGCTTTGCAGAACACCTGCGGTCTGTCCGCAAGCATTACCCAGACCTCCCTGTCGCTTGCCATTTCAACACTCCACCCTGCTCTCATGCCCACATGTCTGTCCTTGGCTTGCTGTATTGTTCCAGTGAAGCTCAACACGAACTGGAGGAACAGCACCTCATCTTCCGACTAGGCACTTTACAGCCTTCCGGACTGAATATTGAGTTCAACAATTTTAGATCATGAACTCTCTCCTCCATCCCCACCCCCTTCCCGATCCCCTCCCCCCTTTTTTTCCAATAATTTATATAGATTTTTCTTTTTCTACCTACTTCCATTATTTTTAAATGTATTTCCATCCATTGTTTTATCTCTACCTTTTAGCCTTTTTTGATTCCTTCACCCCACCCCACCCCCACTAGGGTACCTGTACCTTGCTTGTCCTGCTTTCTACCCTTAATTAGCACATTCCTCAGATAATATCACCACCTTCAACACTTCTTTGTCCTTTTGTCTGTGATATCCTTTGGTTATCTCCACCCATCACTGGCCCTCTATCCAGCTCTACTTGTTCCACCAACCCCCCCACCCCCTTAAACCAGCTTATATTTCCCCTCTCTTCCATTTTTACTTAGTTCTGTTGAAGGGTCATTCAGACTCGAAACATCAACTGTGTTCCTCTGCAGTTGCTGCCAGACCTGCTGAGTTTTTCCAGGTATTTTTGTTTTTGTTTTGGATTTCCAGCATCCGCAGTTTTTTGCTTTTATATTTGAATAGTGAGGAGTTTGGTTTATAGTTTGCTGCTGGTGACTTATTGGCACTTGGCAGCAGCAACTCTGTTCAGGGCTTCACTCTTAGCATTTCCAGGCTTCATTTTAGGACTCATTGCTGTCTCCAAAGGCCCCCAGAGGATTCAGACTGTGTGGACCCTTCCAGGTATCAGACAGCTTTCTGTTACCCTGGTAATGGGGACTGTAGTCTCCACTGGTGGCACCTCCTCTGATGAAGAGAGGGGCAGAAGGGAAAAGAGGGCCAGGTGTCCCAGTGCATCTTCCAGAGGAGGGACCTGTGGGAGGAGAGGTGCAGGCATAAGGGGCGCAGGGCCAGCAGGGAATCCAAGGCAGAAGAGGCCACAGAAGATGGCACTATCCTGCTGCCAGTGTTCACAGGCGGTGATGCAGCTGCCTCAATATGTCCAAACTGCAATGCCGAAGGGGTCTCCGCCTCTCAAGGGAGACAGTGACCTCCATTTGTCAGATGATTGGGCCTAAGATCAGCTCTGACTGTGTGGGTGGATACCTCATGCCAGTGGCACTGAAGGTCACAGTGGCCCTCAAATTCTATGCCTCCGGCTCTTTCCAGGGGTCCATGGGGGATCTTTGTGGAGCCTCCCAATCAGCTGTTCACAGTTGCATCAAGCTGGTGACAGAAGCTCTGTTCAGGCAGCTACTGACCTTTATTCTTTACCATACGGGCAAGGCCAGCCAGGCAAAGCGAGCCAGAGGCTTTGCAGCGATTGCTGGGTTCCGCTGCATCCAGGGTGCAATTGACTGCATACGTGTGGCCATCAAGGTGCCAGCGGGTGAGCTGGGTGCCTTCGCCAACAGGAAGGGATTCCACTCCATGAATGTGCAGATAGTGTGTGATCACAGGATGCTGATTCTGCAAGTCTGTGCAAGGTACCCAGGCAGCTCCCACGATGCATATGTCCTGAGACAATCCCAGGTGCCGAGGCTCTTCAATGCTCCAGCCTGACTGGATGGATGGTTGCTGGGTGACAAGGGCTATCCGTTGAAAGATGGCTCATGACGCCTCTCCGCCACCCAAGAACAGAGGTAGAGAAGTGTTACAATATGAGTCATGCCTCCACAATGGCGGTGACAGAAAGGAGCATAGGTCTTCAAGATTCGCTTCCGATGCCTGGACCTTTCAGGGGGAGCACTACAATACCCCCTAGTGAGGTTGCATGCTGCACTCTCCACAATCTGGCACTGGCAAGGGAGGACCCACTGGAGGAAGAGGATCTTGACACAGCTACACAGGCCAACGATGATGAGTCCAGTGGCGAGTCAGAAGAGGAGCATGGTGAGGAGAACGCTGAGGGCATGGAGCCAGACCTCTGTAACCTCCAGGGAGGCAGGAACACCTTGATCCAGCGCTCCTTCAGCTCAGCTACCAAAGATCAGCTTCAGCCTCACGCCAGGGCTGCCGCCTCCATTCTGGGTGTCTGAAATGACCCTTTCATTTGCGCCCAAAGTCCACTCAGTGCCTGTGCAATAAAGTTTTGAGCCATCACATCCAGCATTACATACTGGCCTACCCTGCACTGCATGAAATAAAAAAAAGCATACTCATGCCATTATGACAAAAGGAAATTATCTCAGGTTGACACTCATAACAAATTAACAGAACCTTCTTTGATCTTCAACACCAATCCTGTTAAAATAAACAAAACATTGCACAACAGAAGATCACCCATGACCAGTTCCCTTGTGCTCATGGTGCTTTAAACTTACATTTGTGAGTGCCTCGTCTGGGTACTCTCCCCTCACCGGCACCAGCATTGGAGACAGCCTGCTGACTCTGCTGTTATGTTGGCCTTGAAGACCTTGGTAGGCATCCTCTGGCAAGTGGAGCCTGTGCTGCCCCCACCTGGGAGGGAGCAGCCAGTGCCACTGCTGGCACCTCCACATTTGCCGCAGCGTCATCAGATGCGACAGTCACTGGTGGGGTTGGGGGGTGGGGGGTAGGGAGGAGTTGCTGCCATCATTCAGAGCACCCTGAGAGGAGTCCACAGAGATGACAAGCAGCTCATGCACCAATGTGAGGTCACTCTGGACCTTCCTGTTTACCATTGATGAACAGGCACCTAGCCAGGATATTGAGTGCCTCATCCATCTCCCATTATCTGTGTGAGGGCTTGTAGGTCTGAGTGCAACCCCAGGAACACCTGATTCTGTCCCTAGAGCTGCCTCTCCATGAGAGTCGCCACTCTCTCAATGGAAGAGGCAGTGCGCTTGGCCACAAGGGTCAACGTAGTGCTTATGCTCCGCATGGACTACTCCATAACGGAGACCATGGCACGCATACCCTCATGGATCTCTGCCAGAACCTCCCGGACACCTCTTTGGACATCCAGCATCTGCCGCCTAATGGACGACATCAGCCTTCGACTCAGTATTGTCCTAGTCTCCAGCAGTCCCCAGACTGCCAGCACCCTGGGCTCTCTCTGCCTCTCCCTGTACTTCAAGCGAGTTTGAAGTGCCCTCACCACTGTCCCAACACTCTAGCCAAAGGTCTGAAGCCCACCAAGGTGCTGGTATCTGCGCTGGTGCCTGGTTCTGAGAGTGGGTGTGACACAGGTGCTTCTGAAGCCTAGCAGGCGTCTGGCATCAGGGGTGGGTCTTTGCGATTGGGTGCATGGAGGCAAATCTAAGGGAAAACAATGACATGTCATTAGTTTAAGTCATCACACTGTCACTGTGCATGCCATGCACCCTGGTGAGACAATGGAGATCTTCATTATGGTGTCATCTTCTTTCAATGATCAATGGGGACTCCAGTTTCAAGGTTCCCATCAATGATGAGACTACACAAGAATGTTTGCAGCATTTGAAACTCTTACCTCTGTGCACAGCATTCTTATCTTAACCTGACACCCCAGCCTTTCTGTGGCCAATTAACCAAGGTGCTTGGCCCTCACCAGGTCCAAGGCATCCTGCTCGTATCTGGAAAGGATTAGGAGGTTAGCTGGGCCTTCACCCTGCAACCTTGCAATGTTGTTATGGGCGGTCTTCCCCTGAAAGGATAGAGGAGCATTGATTAGTCCCCTCTCCCTGCAACACCACTGCAGCCTGGCCAAGCCCCACCTGAGGAAAACCTTGCAGGACACACTCGAGTTGTGGCCCTCAACCCATAAGGCACTCAATCCAAGCAGCCAGGGCTCACCCTGTTGACAATCGGCAGACTCGAACACCCCTGAGCTCCGCAGTGGGGGATGGCCAGCCTTTAAAACTTTAACACACTGATCCATGCCAACATGACACTCACCCTTCATGAGTGCAGCAGGCCATTAAACCTCGAGACACTGGACTTAGGTGTGCCGGGGAGGTGGGGGGGTGGGCGGGGGGGGGTTGCTGAGTGCCCACCTGACTTGCCTTCCCGCCTGGCGTCTGCAGCCACATTACTCTGCATAATTTATACTTGCTTGCTCAAAACATGGAGTTCTCCTTGTCGCTGGCAGCCTTACGGGGCCTGACTGTGCCGGTTTTAAATGGGTCACCAGGTCACCAATGGACACGGTAGCCTACAATCCCTCACCCGTCACCTGCCGAGCAGTGAAGAGCCACATTTCACGCTGGCCGGGCCTTAAGTGGCCCAACAGCATGAAATCGCGGTTGGGGGCCGATCCCGAGTGGCAAACCATATCCCAGCCGCACCCGGGCCCACCCATCGCACCCACCCGCGAACCTCAAAATTCTGCCCATAGTTCACTTTGTTGAATTACATCTCAACTATTCAAATTTTTACTCTCCTGTACAAAAGACATTGCCTGATACCACAATTTGTGTAAGGGACATAAAAGAACAACTTCAACTTCTATAAAATTTGTATTTCCCATATTGTATATAGGGATCTAAGCCCTCATAGGCTAGATTTGTGTACTTAAAGGCAGAAGGGCTCATAAAACAAATGGGTGGCCTTCCTACAGCCTTCCTGCCCACCACCGACCTGACCCCAATATTACGGTGGGTGGGAAAGGCATCGGGTAGCCTGCCTTCCCTAAATGTATTAAGGCCTTCAAGTGGCCAATCAATTGCCACTTAAGGGCCTCGTTTTGCCCCTACCATTATTTTACATGTGGCAGGGGAAGGCAGAGACAAGGTGGGCTGCCTGGCAACTTTCTCTGCACTGGCTGCTGTCAGGCTAGGGGAGGGGGATGCAGAGGGTACCTCCTATGGAAGAGCCCCCTGTGCCCATTGGAGGCACCCACCTTAAGATCATACCCTTCACCTCTAAAATCCTGCACCACCCCCCCCCCACACCCCCCAACCCTGTAAACCCCCTCTTCGCTGGAGTCTGCCAGGCAGGCCTGTCCAAAATCCCAGATTGATCTGTCAGGACACTTCTTCCTTGAGAACTGCCTGTATTCCCAAGAGTGGCCATTGTTCAATCCCAGTACTGCTGGGACTACAGTGCCGCCGGCCAGGCAAATTCAACTGCTCTCTAGAGCGGGTCTACTTCCCGGATGGGGGCAGAAGTCCCACTCTGGATCAATTAAGGCTGCTCCCAGTGAATTATCGCGCAAGGGCAGCTGGATTCTGAGTCAGTGGGCTCAAGACTGACTTTTCCATCGGGTGTTGGGGCAAGGAATACATCTCCACATAAAATCCAGTCCCACATTACCTCAACTACTCTCATCCCTCCTTAAATCGATTTGCTTCCTTTTAACCTTGGTACTTATCTCAGTCTAGAAATTTGCACGTGTTTCCCCACAGGGCGGGATAGAAAATAACAGAGTAAAATGCCCTAGAGCGCAGCTCTCACATGCCTCTCTGTACATGGTTTCAAGAGTAACATTGATAGAAGTGTGGTAGAACACCAGTTGTTTGTGAATGGTGAATAAAAGAGCCAGTACTTTCAATAAAGGGTGAAAGTAAAACTAATAAGGGTAGCAATGTATTTTTAAAATGAAAGCAAAAATGTTGATTCTCATCTGATACGTTAATTTCCTGTATGGTCAGGAGTTTGAGGATTTTCTGAGATCATTATTCAGCATGTGGATGAACACCAACAATATTACTTTGAACAATGCTTGTGAGACAGCCTAAATTTAAAACAATTCACACACCTTAAGCAAGTGCTACTGATTGCATCTGACAGCAGGCTAGTTCAGTAGAACAACCCAACTCCTAAGCTTAATGGGGTAAGTTTTTAGATGAGTATATTAAATGAGTCTCATCTTTGCTTCTTCCTAAGACGTAAAAAGTTCTGAAGCTGGACATGGGTGGTGGGATTTTATTTCCAATGCGAGACTAAAATCACAAGATACAAATAGACAGATACTTACTACGAGAAGCAGCAGCTTTTGGTTGCCTTAATGGGATTGCCAAATTAAAGCGATTCAACGAACAATAGTTTAATCCAAGAAGAAAAACTGCTGCACTCAAAGTGAACAATATCTTTTTATTCAGTAAAAGAGTTAAGGCATGGAATTCTAAATCATTCTTAAAGGCAATCAGACAGAGGAATAAGAAAGAAAATATTTAAATATTGAATCAAGATCACTCATGACTGACTATGTTCCAATTATAGAGTTGATTTGTTTTAATTGTCATTTTCTCCCCCAAGAAGCCAGTCATTACAAATAGATTACAAATTGAAAAGAAAATGACCAGACATTTAAAGTACAAGCATTTTTAATGTTTTAGCAAAAGAGAAAAATAATACACTTGTTGCCAGCAGAATCTTGGCATTTATGATTATTTTGTTAAAATGGGCTTGCGTGTATAGTGTCTTTGCTGAATGCAGATCAGACAAAATGAAGATAACAGGTCGAAGGTTGACCACAAGTTTGAGTGTCTTTGATTTGGCAAAACTGCTGATGTACAATAACTATTACTGCTATTCAATATTCTCTTTTAGAATATTTTTATATATTTCCTTCTTCATTATTGTATTAAACTGTTGTGAAATGAACACTGGGTGTTTCCACAGTTCCAGCTGTCTGTCCATTTGAACTCCTCACATTCTGTCAAGGCATCCCAAATGAAATTTTAGCTACACTTCAAACATATGTTGCAGATCTCACTTCAACCATTAAGCTTTAAGCTAATTCAATAAGGTATGATTAAATTCTGTTATTTATCATGTATCATAATCAGATAGTGATTAATTCTCTAGAAAATAATCTTACCTTTCATCTCACCCTTTTTGTTGTCAAACTCATTATCAACTACTCACTTTGCTCACATTATACATAACCATTAAGTATTGCATTAATTAAGGTGCTATCATCAGTGTGTTTTCAATCACACTCCATCAATTGCAATATTTTAGTGAAACCACTTGTACTCAATGAATGTTTATTTCACTGCTGAACATTGTTCAGTTTTAGCCTTGGGATGAGAGAACGTGGCCTAATTGTAACAAGAATGTTTCTAAATCCAAACAGCTGCCTGGCACTTCCTTAAGTTTTCAGTAATTTGTAACTAACCTGAGGGTCATTCCAGGAAATAAAATGGTATCAGTGAAAGCAAAAGCTACCGGGTTTTAAAATATTCTCTACCTTCAGGATAACTGATGTCTGTGCACGCCTACTCACTACCCATCAAAATGAAAGGCATCACCCGAATGCCTCCTAACCAAAGATCACTCATTACATTTCAGAATAGTCAAAAGTCTGTCAGACAAAACCACAGTTGTAAAGATGAGAGTTGAATAAGGTATAGTTAGGGTTCAACAAGGAATTCAATGTGCTGCTTTTAATGCTTGAAATAGTCAAGAAGAAACCCTTTTTTAAAAAATAAATCAAGCATCTTACAATTTTGATATAAGATTGTAAACATGTCAATAATTTTCATTACAAATACAATTCACGATATGATACTGTATTTTGTTTGCAATCTGGAAACATGAAAAGGACCTTAACCCTTATGACAGTTCACATCTGCTATGATGTACATACCACATGAGCAAAGGCATGAATGACCTCCTTCACCCTAAACTGCTTGCTGATTTAATGAACTATATAACCAGAATAGGAGAGGTCAAGTCAAAGGAAGTTATGCTCAAATTTTATAGTGCTCTGGTGAGACATACTTTGAGCATTGAGTCCAGTCCTGGTCACCATGACACAAGGGGGACATTCAAGACCTGGAGGTGGTTTAAGAGCAGAGCCAAGAGGCTGTGCTTAGCATAAGAGGACTACATCATTTATATGGATTGAAGAAACTTGGGCTTTTCATTCATGAAAGGAGGTAACTGGGGGAAAGAATCTTTTATGAGTGATTGCATCGACCTCATGGCAATATAATCCTGGCTGAAAGGTGATGACACCTTTCCTTTTAATGAAGCCTCCCTGGCTGACTACATCACCCACCACTTGCCCTGTCAAGATTGTCGTGGTGGCAGTGTGGTTCTTATCACCAAATCTTACCATGGCATGACTCCCTAGTCTTCTGCCACTTTCTCCTCCTTTGAGCATCTCACCTTGTTTCACTCCTCTCATCTCATTCAAAAATATTGTTCTTGGCCACCCTCTCCAGCATGATAAAAAAATTTCTCACCAAGATATTTTCACTGCTTCCTACTTCAGCCTGCACTAAACAATTTCTCATGATTGGAGATTTCAACCTCCATCCCAGCTCATGTCCTCTCTTAGTCGAGTTCACTGCCTTCTTACCTAGGACTATGATATATGGTACAGAAACAGACCATTCAGCTCAACAAGCCCATGCCAGCGTTTGTACTCTACTTGAGCTTCCTTCATTCTTTCCTCATCTAAATCTATCAGCATAAATCTTCAGTTCTCTTCTCCCTTCTATGCTTGTCTAGCCTCTCCTTAAATGATCTATACAATTCACTTCAACCGCACTGTGGCAGTGAATTCCACATTCTCACTACCCTTTGGATAAAGAAGTTTCTTCTGAATTCCTTTCTGATTTCTTGGTGACTATTTTATATTGCTGGCCTTTAGTTATGCTGTTCCCCATAAATTGATCAAAAACCTTTCATGATTTTAAAGACCTCGATGAGGTCAGCCCTCTGCAGACTTTTTTCAAGAGGAAACCAACCCAGCCTGCAGAAGAGGTTTACAAGAAATGGTTCCAGAGATGAGAAACTTCAGCTAGGAGGATAGATTGGAGGGGTTGGGACTGTTCTCCTTCCAGAGAAGGCGGTTAAGAGGAGATTTGATAGAGATGTTCAAAACCATGAGGGGGTGGGGCAGAATAAATAGGGAGAAGCTGCTCCTGCTCACAAGAAGATCAAGAATGAGAGGGTACAGTTTTAAAGTGATTTGCAGAAGAAGCAGATGTGACATGAAAATTTTTTTTCCCCCACACAATGAGTGGTTCGGGTCTGGAATTCACTCCTGGAAGTGTGGAGGAGGCAGGTTCAATCGAGGCATTCAAGAAAAAAGTGCACTCAACCACAAACTGTAACCTCATGGCCCAGCATATCCCCCATTCTACAATTACCACCAAGCCAGGGGATCAACCCTGGTTCAATGAAGAGTGCAGGAGGGTATGCCAGGAGCAGCACCAGGCTTACCTAAAAAAAGGCATCAACCTGGCGAAGCCACCAGGACTCAGGACTACTTACGTGCCAAATAGCATAAGCAGCAATTAATAGACAGATCTAAAAGATTTCACAACCGACAGATCAGACCTAAGCTCTGCAATCCTGCCACATCCAGCCATGAATGGTGGGGGACAATTAAACAGCTCACTGGAGGAGGAAGCTTGACAATATCACCAGCCTCTATGATCGAGGAGACCAGCACCCCATCCTCAATGATGGAAGAGACCAGCACATCAATGCAAAAAATAAGGCTGAAGCATTTGCAACAATCTTCAGCCAGAAGTGCCCAGTGGATAATCCATCTCGGCCTCCTCCAGAGGTCCCCAGCATCACAGATGCTAGTCTTCAGCCAATTCGATTCACTCCATGTGATATCAAGAAATGTCTGAAGGCACTGAAGACTGCAAAGGCTACGGACCCTGACAACATTCCAGCAATAGTACTGAAGACTTGTGCTCCAGAATTTGTTCACCCCTAGCCAAGCTGTTCCAGTACAGATAGAAAGCTGGCATCTACCCAGCTATGTGGAAAATTGCCCAGGTATGTCCTGAACACAAAACATAGGACAAGTTCAACCTGGTCAATTAACGCCCCATCAATCTACTCTCGATCATCAGTAAAGTGACGGAAGGGGTCATCAACAGTGCTACCAAGCGGCACTTGCTGAGCAGTAATCTGCTCACTGACACTCAGTTTGGGTTCCACCAGGACCACTCAGCTCCTGAACTCATCACAGCCTTGATTCAAACATGGACAGAAGAGCTGATCTCCCGAAATGAGGTGAGGGTGACTGCCCTCAACAACAAGGCATTTGACAGAATGTGGCATCAAGGAACCCTAGCATAATTGGAATCAACCAGAATAAGGGGGAAAGCTCTCTGCTGGTTGGAGTCATACCTAGCACAAAGAAAGATGGTCGTGGTTGTTGGAGGTCAGTCATCTCAGCTCCAGGATATCATTGCAGGAGTTCCTCAGGTTAGTGTCCAAGGGCCAACCATCTTCAGCTCCTTCATCAATTATCTTCCTTCAATCATAAGGTCAGAAGTGAGGCTGTTTGCTGATGATTGCACAATGTTCAGCACTATTCACCATTCCTCAGATATGGAAGCAGTCCATGTCTAAATGCAGCAAGACTTGGGACAATATCCAGACTTGGGCTGACAAGTGGCAATATCATTCATGTCACACCAATGCCAGGCAATGACCATCTCCAAAAAGAGAGAATCTAACCATCACCTCTTGATTTTCAATGGCATCATCATTGCTGAATCCCCCACTATCAACATATTGGGGGTTACCGTTAACCAGAAACTGAACTGGATATAAACATAAAAGCAAAATACTGCGATTGCTAGAAAGCTGAAACAAAAACAGAAAATGCTGGAAAAACTCAGCAGGTCTGACAGATTCTGTGGGAGAGAAAAACAAAATTAACATTTGAGTCTGTATGACCCTTCTTCAGAGCTGAAGGGAAGTGGAAATGTGATGAAATTTACACTGTTTAAGGGGGGGTGGGGCAGGGTGGAGCTGGATAGAAGGCAGTGAAAGGTGGGGGCAAAGGAGGGATTGACAAAGATGTCATGAACTGAAGGACAAAGGGATTGTCAATGATAGTGGTCACTGTTAAAAAAAGGTGCTAATAATGCTGTGAAGGTAAGAAAGCAGCTTATAATAAATAAATGGGCAACAAATGCTGGCCTAGCCAGCAACACCCACCTCCTGTGAATGAATAAAAAAATTCTCATCTAATTCCGGCCACTTGAGCATTCTTGATTTTAACCACTCTACTATTAGTGACCATGCCTTTAACTGCCTAGGCCCTAAGCTCTGGAATACCCTCACTACACCTCTATCCTTTTTTCCCCCTCTTTCAGATACTCCATAGAACCTAACTCTTTTACCAAGATTTTGATCAACTAAGCTAATGCCTCTTTGTTTAGCTTAGTGTTATATTTTGTTTCATCATACTCCCATATAAATAAGAGGTTGTTTTTGTTACTGAAACATGGAAGTAGGAAATAGAATACGACTATAAATTAATAAAAAGCAAATTTAAGGCTCATGTCAGGAAGTTATTTTTCGCACAAAGTTCCTGCAATCATTTAAGAAACAATTAGATGCCGTGAGAGAGGGCTGTGGGTTTCTTCTTAGATGGATGTGCTAATCTGGGCCAAATGCCCATCCTCATGTCTATTTATCTTGTGAATACTGATCAAGGCAACAGTTTAAAAATGGGCCAAGGGGGATTATAGATAATCAAACAGGCATGTACAATATTTCTCAACTGTCTCACATAGGAGGTATTTTAAATAACCATACTTTTTTCTAAGCACTACAAGAAACAGAAGTAGTGTTACTATCAATGGTAGAAAAACAGTTACAAAATAAAGTTTTCAAAATAAACTATATGTGTAGATAATTACAACACAGGCATGTTTTTGAGAAATACATAAGTTACCTTTCTCTTGTGACTTCTTTTTAAATCTATTTTTATTTTATTAGTAAACTAGCTCACATCTGCATATCTTTGTCCACCTATGTTTTGGCACTTTAACTCCTGAGAAGAGAAAAAGATAGTTGAGTCCCAGCCACCTTTAATATCACCCTACAGCTAACCACCAGAGACCATCCAGGTGTGACTCTCAGCTCCAATTTTCCTTTACCCAGCAGTATCTGCTTGATATGGTTAGACTAAAAACTAAAACCTGTGTGGATCGTTGCATGCCTGGAAATCTAACACTTAAATATTTCACATCCAAAATGTACATTTTCAAGTTAATTAATTGTGCTCTTTTAACCCGTTAACCATTTAATTGATCATTATCTAAATGTATGGATTTCAACCCAAATTTGCAGCAAAATAATTAATCACATAGCACAAGATGTTAAAATCACAAGAATCTACAACATGCAATATTTTCACCTGAAGGGTAAGAAATGTAAGATCATGGCAGAGACAGAGGTGAGAGGTAAATTACTTAGAAATGTAAGTGCATCAAGACTTATATTTTGCCAAACTTAGCTTTCATTAGAAAGTGCCCCTTTGATGCCATTTAATATAACATCAGTAAGGTTTTTAATGAAAATATCTTTGTCATACGTTAACCATGTGCAATTAAGAAAAATTTGACAAAGTTGCATCATAGATATAAACACCACAGATAAAAAGATCCAATTATCCTATTTGGAACATGGTTATGTGATTAATTAATTGAGCATGGTCTCTATCCCATGATCCATTAGGTCATGCTCAGTGGTAATGTAATGAAGACATCATTTTCAGCTGTTTCTGGCATGCTTATTCCATAACCATATATTGAAGACTGCACTTGTAGTACATGTGGAAACTTTGCAAATGTTATTTTCTTGCACAATGTACTTAGGGCATTGATATTTACAATCAAAGCACACTATGTTTATTGTAGAGAAAGGCTATCTGTACCCAGCAAAACTGATATTATCAAAAAAAAAAAAATTCTCAGTGGAAACTAATTTGCCCTTGACAAAATAGTGAACTCTGGCATTGGAACCTCACCAATTAAACAACTGACCATGGGCACAAAAAAACAAGTACATTTTGGAAAGCCATTATTTTCTTACTGAGATGTTGATAATATTTCACTTCCACTACCACACTGATGACTCATACCCCTTCCTTTTTGCCTATATATTAATCAGTGTGATATGTATTACAACTGTGTTTTAAGCTGTCCTTCCAGTGTCAACCATAAATAACTGATCACCATCAGCAAAAGACCCTCTTTCCCTCTCACTCTCCTGTTTTCTCACACTTTTCTTCTCTCTGTCACATTCCCATCTTCACATTGTGTCCTGTTACATGATGATGAAAATTTTCCCTGTTTCTTTTCACTTCTTCAGGTTGAAAGTACTACCCAGCTTCCTCAAGAATAACCTTGCTTGTAACCACACAACTGTATCACGGTGCAGCAACTAAATGTTGCTACCATACATGGAGTTAGGTCCCAACATAATTTTAACTTTTCAATACCAATGTAATAAATCAATGAAATGGTACAAGCTATGTTGTAAATAAGTACATGTGAACATGTTTTCACTTTTGCTTCTACAAGTATGAATAACCTTATTTATCTGGTATTTTTCCAGGTGGAGTTTTCATCTCTTTGAAAGAATCCTAGTCTATCCCAATTATTAATGCCAGTTTTACAATTCTTTATTGACTTAACATCTACTTGACTGGTACACATAACAACCACTGATATTAGCTCATTTTCCAGGAGAACTGGAAAATTCGACAAGTATGGCACACCAACGAGCCATGAAGCCACCCAGCTTACTGGATTTCCTACAGTATAAATAACAATAGATATTATCCATGAGTTCTACATCAAGATGTGCAGTTGAGGGACCATTGAGAGGATCATTGAAGGTTTAAAGGGGCAATAACAATGACTTGATAGATAACAAGGGGCTTTGCAATGCTGCAGGTTATAGGATTGTGGTTCCACTTTGAGTGGAATTGGCAGTCTGGGCACAAATTGCACTTGAAATTGTGCTATTTTCCTAAAGTGAAGTTATGGTTCAAATTTCTGCTCAAGCTCGTTTACATTGTCATAAACTTTTCTATGAACCAGTGCAATCGAGCTATGTCTAGAATGTACTTGTTTATTTTTCACTTTGCATTAAAAATATTTCATAATATATTTAAGAGTGATAAACTGGTGCAGTTTTATTAATACAGCAGAAAATGGGTCTATCACAAAAAATAAGCATCTTTAGTAAGTGTAATATGTCCAATGTCTGTCAGTAACCTGATTTTAAATAACTGAAAATGACTTTGAAGGACTATTCAGAACTATTGACTGGTCTCATTGGTGTAGACTAGTCAGTATCCTAGTAAAGTAAATGTCAGCTAATATTTAAAAAACTTTTAAAAGGTGCATTTACACCTAAATATACACAGTAAAGTTTAATTTGAAATGCTTCCTCAAAGGGTCACAAACAGTTATGAATGGTGGAAACTCACCATGGTAGTTCATTTTTTCTGGGGCATGGCCAACGCTTTGGCCAGAGCTGGCTTCTATTACAGCATTTTTTAAACCAATGTAAAAAAAATCACAGAAACTCAATTTGTGCCATATGAAAGTCCTCAAATATTTTGCGTTGCTGGGGCTGATTTTGGGTGAACCAGCGCAACCTAGCAGAAATTCTATCTCCACCTATCCCTCATCACTTTTAGTTTGATGTGTCCTGCACAACTTTGCGATCCAAGAAGTCCTGGGTTTGGAGATTCCTGAGGATGCAGCCATTCCTTTGGACAGGAGAGAGGAGGCTCAGCAAGATAGTTTGGCAATATTGTGTGTCTGACTTCAGGCTAATTAGAGGCTGGTATGGTTCTAGTATTGGCATTTGTTTGACTGCATAACTCACCTCTGTGGGATTCCACACCACTACAGAAAAGGCAAGTACTCACCAAAGCTTCAATGTCATTTCAAAGAAAATTATTCAGTTTGATGTTCATCACTAATTCAGTAGCACAAATAAAATAAAATATATTTTCTACTAGAAATGAAACCTCTTCCATGCATAACTGAGCTGGAGGAAAATAAATTATTCTGGAAAGGGACAAAATCATTGTTCACATGGGAACCAATTATGTAGGAGAGAGTTAGCTTGAGGTCCACCAATAGGAGTTTGTGGCGATAACTGCTAGATTGAAGAGTCAAAGGTAAGTCATCATAGGATGACTTCTAGTCCCATACACTAGAAGCAGATTTTACACACTTCAACCCATGGCTTCAGGGGTGATTTAAGAGGAACAGTTTCAGATTCCTAGAGTAATTGATCCAGAATGCAAAAGTAGTCAACCGAACAGGGAATTGGAAAAGTAATTTACAAAGGAATAATACAAACAGACACAGAGAAAGAGTTGAAAAATGGGCTCCTGTTGAAGAACCAGCACTGGTTCAGGAATAATAGGACAAATAGCCTCCTTCTGTGTTGTGGAGTATTTTTTTAGCAATGTAATAAGTATTCCCACCATGCAGGTAAGGTTAAAATTACAAGGGTTGGGCTGACAATAGGAAGCAACAAAAGAGACCAAGGAAATAAAGGGATAGCAAAAAGAAAGTACGAGAAGAAAACACACTGATATCAAGGGTATTGACAAAGCTTTCTGTGAGTACATCTTGAAGAGGAGACTGGTGAAGAAGGAACAGAGCCCAGTAAAACAGGTATGACAATCATAGAGAATAAGGATATACCAACCGTCTATCCTTCCATTAATAGAAGGGGAATATAATGCCGAAGGTACAGGGAAGACAAAAGATTAGTGAAGATAAGAAATGTGTACAGATTAATATAAATAAACAGATAAAATAATGGGAATAAAACAAATGAAATTGCAGACCCAGATTACTTCAACCCAAGGTTATTACAAGGTATGTGTGCAGAAATTGGGGATGAATTAGTTCAAATCTCCCAATGCTACTAGATTTACAAATAGTAAAAGAAAGTTAGTAGCATTGGTCTTTTTCCAAAGAAGAGACCAACCAAGTTATTGCAGGCCAGTGGGTTTAGTGATGGCAAAATTGCTAAAATCCATCATTCTGCAGATGCAAAAAGGTATTACAAAAACTAATGGGAGGCTGGGCATCATTGCAGGTCATTTAGAATTTAAAAGCCATCAAATGGGGTGTTGATCAGACCATTTCAAACACAATGCACATTTCCTTGGAAGGAATATCCTTTGGAAAAAAAAACAACAAATAATTAATCTGTGATTTTGTTCTCGTGGAATTTAAGGACAGTTGTTGTGGTACATACTTCCAATATTCTAAGACTGAAGTATTTCCCCTTACATTATCAAATAAACAAAAGCTTCATTCATAGTCTTTAAACATGTATTAAAAGCCTACCCTCATAAAATGTGTTATCGCAGCTGAATACTGTTAGAGCAGTCAGGCACATCCCAAGAACATTTGCACTCTTCCTTATCCATGGCATAATCTAATTTGCATATTTTACCACTGTTCCTGATAATGTGTGCCAGTTGATTAATGTGCTTTGATGCAAAGATACCTGGCATAAGCATTTGACTTTTTGATCAATATCTCGTAAGGAAAGTGTCTTTCACTCGGTGTACTAAAAAGTAGAAAGGCCCGTGATTAATGTAATTGAATGCTTGGGGTCAGTCAACACCACAATTTCTGATCCTGATTCCATACCAGAGTAAAGAGAGGTCAAACTGGTTTAGATAAATCATTAGGAATTTATTCTAGGTGCGTTTTGGTCTTAACAATATCTTTGCTCTGAATCACTTTCTTACCTCTGAATGTGGCAGCCTCTATCCTCTCTCAGATGTGTCTATTCTTGGTGCATTCTAACTCTTTTTGCTGCATTTCTTTCTATGTCAGCTTCACATCTTTGGAATGTCTGTACTTTAACTTATTTCTATCATATGGACCAGTTCAGTGTAAAATTGATTCAGTGCAATTTTTGAACACATCTGAACTGATTTAAATTGATTTTTATGGATCTTTGATCTATAAAAAGAAATCCGATGAGTGCTACAGGAGGTGGAAGGAGGTAGTTCAATAAAGGTCATCCAGAAATGCAACTAAGGTCAAGAAAACTGTACTGGTCAATAGGTATTTATAATATCTCCCATAAAAGATGCATTTAGTGCTACATTTTAATCTAATAAGTACATTTTACCTTTCTGAATCATGGTCTAGAGTCATGAGAGGAGTGACTGAAGAGGGACAATTAGTCACTGAGCATTCTGTAAATTAATCTTCTTATAGTCTATGCACTTTGAGTTGTCAAAAACATCCTGAAAGTGAAATGAGCCATTATACAGGAATTGTGTGTCTAATTGTGGTTTTAGTAAGGAACATATATGAATGGTTACCTCCACCCTTGTCTTTTGCCTATTGTCAAGTTTGATGGTATAGGTAGGTATTTTTCATGAAGAAAGCCTGGACTTATATATGAAGATTATTTTAATGGTGAATAGTGAACCATGTTAAAGAACCAAGCCAACGTAAACTTGGCTGCTGCAGACACATTGGGCAATGAGATTGGTCTTCAGTAATGAAGCAAAATAGGCAATAACTAGTCAGCAGCCCATCTTACATCACTTGATTTTCTTTTCCATTGAAATTTTGTGTTACTGGCGAAGAACAATTTCAACTCGCAATATGCCACAATTGATGTCTCGGCCCAGAAGCTCACCTTTGGCTCAGTTTTCTTGAAAAATAATACAAATACCACAATCATAGGAATAGGAGTACCCAGTAAAATAATGGAGCTCTCATTCATGTAATAACATTCTTTTAGTCCTCAATCAAATGTTTTATGGGACAATATCTCCTTGACTATCCAACCACACCAACTCCTGTATTACACTTCAAGAAACAAACCTGTTAAAAATTGCAATCAAATGGCTTCAGGACAGTGGACTGATATCAAAGAGTTACATTTTATTAAATATCTTGCTCATTCATTTTAGCTTATCATTGTTTTTCCCAAAATCTTAGGGCCTTATCAAGTCACCCTTGATTCCACACTAAAAAAGGTCATAGGAAGCAACTGAGAGCCAAGAACTATACAAGAATGCAAGAATGGTACACTCTCCCAATAATTTTTCTGATTTTTGTAAAGTGCCTTCCTTGTGATCAACACTGAACCGGTATGGCCCAGTTGTGCTTGCAAACTTGGGAGTTTGTAGAGGAGAAACAATACCTAGCATTCTGCATTGCAATGTACCAATGTGATAGCACAATGTAACAGTTTAGGATTGCCCGCCCTCCGGGATTGTCCTGGAATCCCCAGGAATTAAAGATTCAGCTCTAGGACACTGCTGCAAGCAACCTAGGAAAAATATCATTAGACCATAAAAAAAATTAAACATTTTCTTTGAATACTTTTGTTTATTGGTTATAAAAAAAACATCAGACATGGGACAGATGGTAAGCAGTCAGGAATCATCCAGTTAGTTGATGATGAGGCTATTTTGGTTTGGGAAGACAGTACGCTGGGAGGATGGATGGGTCAGGGGGCCAATAGTGAGAGTATGGGGGTGGGACAGTTGCAGGCAGCAGGTCATGTGATGAACCCCCCCTCCCCCGGAATATGTCCAACCAGAATTGGCAACCCTGCAACAGTTCCATGAGGCACCTTCCCATTTCACATTAACAATTCACATTGTGAGAAATGAAGAAGATTCTTGTTCTGCTACTCTGTGGTTCAGTACATCAGAAAGCAGCTACTGTTGAACCAGTGGATCTGTTAGAGAACTGTTTGAAATGCATTACTGCCTAACACAGTTTCAGCAAAAATAGTGTACAAGACACGTTTCCTGTCCTTTACTGTTTCTTTGTCGCATTAATGACTGAGAAAATTTCACAGTAATTCAAAAGTTATATACAGATGGGCATTACAAATTAAATTATACACAGTTGATTTTGTTGCGTTGCAGACTTAGAAATCTGTGAGGATCATTGAAAAGAGCTTAAGTAAGAATATAGCTAAAGTTTCACAGTGGTTGAATGTGACATTAAATATGCAGATAAAAGAAAATCATTACTAATCCGATCTAATCAGCCCCATGCCAAGGTTAATAACAATCTCTGTAAATGGAAATAATGGATTCAAGCAAATATAAAGGGTTACACCTAGATAATATACCTTCTTTTTAATAATGACATTAACCTGCAATGTTCTTTTTTATTTAGGTATTTAGCTACAGCCCTGTGTGAAAGATAGATTTGACTCTACACAATGATGCTCAAATCCACCTTCCATGATTTGTGCACACATAAATAAAATATAAAGTATTAAACTGCAAGGACACAACTGTTCTGTAAAATGAAACATGCAGAACAGTGCCAATTGTTACGATCCCCATAGAGACCAATAACGTTGAAAAAGAAATTCGAATGTCCAGTTAATAGCTAAAAAGGATGACACAACAAGATTTCACATTTGAAGATTTTAACCGTAACAAGTGACTATTAACTAAACACTACCTTTGTACGCAATTTATACCTTAAACCACAGAAAGGAACGTTCCTCTTTTTTTACTTATCACATATTGGACTCACTGTGGAATTACAGTCCTTGTAGCAAACAGTCACTTTCAGCTTCCAATGGGTTTATCTTTTCTGGTTTCATAAGTGGTAACTCCGCATGACCGTCACCAGGTTCTTCCCTCAGTTTTCATAGAGTTTCCCAAATCAACTATCAGCAATAAAGCCTGGTCCAATGATTCTTCTTCCCCCCAGGCCACACCAGGATGAATCTCCCAAATTCCTTGGATGGTTGCAGAATGCATCTCTTCGAATAGAGACTGTATCCCTCCCGCATCCACTTCCGTAGCTCGCAAAGAACATGCAGCCTCTTCTCTCTGTTGACCACACCAACTACGGTTCTCTTCCTCCCTCACTTTTTTTCCCAACAGCTTGGAGCCAGCAAGCCAATTTACTGTTAACACAGCTGACCTTGATCTTTGTTCTCAGGTGTGAAAACTTCAGACTTTGCTGAGCAGGTCTCTTGTCTAAGCCAGGCTTGTTGTCAGGCAGAATTTGGAATAGTCACATGATGCCCTCCATTTTAACCTAAGCTTAAAGACATACAGCGGGATCTTCTGCACCCACCCACCACCACAATCTTCCGGTCCCATCACATGTCAATGGACTTCCAGCTGGGGCTCTGCCTCGCCCACAGCAGATCCCGCCCGCAACGGGACTGGAAAACTGGAAAATCCCGGCCATATTCTAAAACATAATAACCATATAACCCATAATTGTACACCATATATGACCACTATTTTTCCAGACAACATTCATTTCCACAATAACAATGACCAGAATGATGGACTATTGTTTAAATACTTTTACAATGGACTATGTAATTGGAATACCTCAGCCTCACGCAAATTTGCATGTTTCTCAAGCAAGACAGAACAAAAGTGAATTTTTTTTACAAACATGTCAGGATATCCTCTACACAACTCATTTTTGCAACAGTACCAAGCTACTCCTAGACTAACATTAAATGGATGGTCCTACAATACTTTGAAATTGTAGCCACATAGGAGCTTACACTTTGAAAGGCAACATTCCTGATTAATCACAGTGATCAGTGTAATTGCATCTAGTGTTCTAACTGCAAGTACCAGTTACACCATAAGAATGCTGTTTGGGTATAAAGCTATTGTGAATAAGCTTTCAGGCTTAATAAGCAATTTTGTAAGAAATGGCATTTTAATACTGAATTAATATTGGAATTTTCCTGAAGAATGACAGGGTACGCAGTTGTTATGGACAGGGGAGGAGAGATAACCTGAAACCTCAATTCCTTTTCCTTCTGTCTGTAATCAGTGTGGTTTGCTTTTAAAATGTAGATGTGCGTGTTTGTAAAATCCTCCCCCCCCATTAGTGTTTAAAAGTCACAAGCAGTCATCTTTTGTGGGTTTAAATCAAGAGTATTATTTATTCACACACTCACTCCAAAAATTTAAAACACAACATAAGTCACATTTCATTCACACAAGAAAGATAAATGAAAGAAGAAAGTGCACTTTACAAGTATTAAATCAACAAAAATAGTCAATAGCACAAGGGGCAAGCATGCACCCGATTCAATCGGGCATAAAATCGTGCAAGATGACGTCAGGTGAGCGTCATTATATCATCGCACAGTCGCGCGATATTTCACTCGGACGAGCGCAAAAGTCGGAAGCTTGCCCGCTGACAATTAAGCGCGCAATTAAGCCCTTTATTGGCACAATTGTCTCCGATTTTTCGTGGCTTGTCCAATCTTACAGTTGGCGGATGGGTGAATCGGCCAGGCGGCCTTTACATTTTTCATCACACCTCATCCAAAGGCGGGATGATATCTCTGTTATGAAATAAAATAAAAATAAATACCTGTGGACAGCATTTTTAGGAGGTACACTTTCAGGTGCTTGACTGTGATGCATGGACATTTTTTTTGCAGCTTTTTAAATCTTTGTTTCAGCATTTGAAAATCTGCAGCTCCCTGTGTGCCTTTAGGGAGCTCTCCCGCAGTGTTCAAACGCACCCACAGCGACATCATCACCTGCCCTCTTCCCATCCACACCCCGGCAGCGCTGACCTTTTCAACACGCGTTTCACGTTGGCCGGCCATTAATTGGCCAGCCAGAGTGAAATCACGGACGGGAGGCCGATCATGGTCGGTGGAACATTTCCCAGCTGCTCCCGGGACGCCAATCGCACGCGCCTGCCAAAGGTAAAATACAGGCCCGTGTGTCTCTGAGAGTCCAGTGAAAAGGGGAGCTTTTTCCCACTGTGGAATTGCAGGTGAGTAGAGATGGCTAGGGTCAGATCCAGATTAACTGCAGGGTTCCTTCAAAGTGAAGACTGTTCAGCACGTCATGTAGACAAGGCACTCGGCTATTGCAACCAGAGGTCCAATTTTTTTACAGGTAAACTCCAGGCTTTAGAAATCAGGCTGGAGACTTTTTAAAAGGCTTTTAAGCCTCACAGATCTTGAAAGGCAAAGGCAGCACAGCCTTTCTCTGCAGCTGTTGTATTGATGGAGTTGTTCTGCAGATGGCCCAGGTCTGGGATAAAAGGGTTTCAGTCTCAGAGAACCAGTTTCAATCACATGGTCAAAGGCCATTGATATTCAATAGAAGGTGAATAGCAATCTTTCACACTTAACCTGGGGATAACTGGTCTCATTAGTTTTCCTTTATTACATTGCAAGCCTGGAGACATAGTCCCGGATTTTTGCCACGATGGAGAGGCACTCTGTCACGGTGAAAATCCCAGAAATGGCCAAAAATTCCAAGTTCCACCCACCCCTGCACCAAACCTGGCACTTCCCATCTTCTTGAGGGCGGAGCTGGAATCAGGCCCGGGTTCACGTATGTGCAATTTGAATAGGCAGCTGGTCATTTAAATCACAAGCTTTCTCCACTGAAGTGGGATTTTGGAGGGCTAGAGTGTCCTGGAGTGTCCAGATTACAACAGGTTAAAGGAGGTCCGAACTTGGTGGATTCATTTGGTTAGCCAGGTACCCCTTTGGAGAGGTAAGGGACCTCTTTGGGTAGGGTCCCAGGACACCTTTGAGAGAGGTAAGGCACTCTTTGGAAGAAGTAAAATACCCTTTGGGAGAGGTAAGGTACCCTTTGGTATTGTTAAAATTAAATATGATTATGGACTTTTTACACACAAACTGATTGGAATTGTCAAGCTGTCAAAGAAGCACCCAGCTATCAATGAAATGTCCAGCTGTCAAGGAAATGTCAAAGAACTGTCTTGCTGTCAAAGAACTGTCCAAGCTGTCAAGAAAGTGTCAAAGCTCTGAAGAAAATGTCCTTGTATACTAGGTGAGTGGGCATGGAGGGGGCAAGGGCAAAGGGTGGTGAGTGGGGGCATGGGTTGACATAGGTTGGCATGGATGCAGCATAGGGAGTGTGTGGAGAGTGAGGGAAGGCAAGGGGTGGGAGCTGGAGGGCTGTTTATTTTGTTTTAATCTTCTCTTTTATTTATTTTAACACAGTTCCAATGCACAGAGGCAGGCCTTTCGCCCAGCCCACCCCCACACCCAGAAGCTTCCGCGCTCATTGCACTTGACTCTTCAGCCTGCACCTCCCCCGCCCCTGACTGAAAATCCGACCAATGGGTGGACATTTTTAAAGGTTGGGTTTGCAGAGCTGGGAAATCTCCCCACACCACACACCCAACCCAGGAACGAAAATATGAGACAGAATTTAGGAATCCATTGCATCCGCTTTTTGGAATAAACTTCAACAATAGCAGGTGTGAAATTTGACAAAGGAGTGATGTTTAGGCATGTCCATTTAAGGGGGAGACATCTGCCCATTATAATTCAATTTGGAACCTTCTGGAAGCTTGATAACCTGTGTTAAGTTGTATCGGTCACCTGACTACTTGGAAACCATCTTAACAGTTCATCAGTGTCCATTTTAAAAAGAATACAGTTTTTAAATTTGTAATATATTTATACTGGCATGACACAATTTACGTCAGTTAGATGATGATGTAGTTTAGAACCACAGAATGATAGAAAGGTTACGGTGCAGAAAGAGGCCATTCAGCCCATCGTGTCTGCGCCGACCAAAAATAGAAAAAACAAACAACTCATTTTAATCTCATTTTCCAGCACCTGGTCTGTAGCCTTGCAGGTTACAGCACTTCAGATGCAGATTCAGGGACCTTTTAAGTGAGTTAAATTTCAGCCTCAATCACCAACTTAGGCAGTGAATTCCAGATGCCCACCACCCTCTGGGTGAAAAAGCTTTTCCTCATGTCCCCACTAATCCTTCTACCAGTCACCTTAAATCATGCCCCCGGGTAATTGACCCCTCTGCCAGGGGAAACAGGTCTTTCCTGTCAACCTTATCTAGGCCTCTCATAATTTTCTACACCACATTAAGGTTGCCCCCTAGCCTCCTCTGTTCTGAGGAAAACAACTCTAGCCTATCCAATCTCTCCTCATAGCTGCAATTTTCAATCCCTGGCAACATTCTTGTAAATCTCCTCTGCACCCTCTCCAGAGCAATTATGTCCTTCCTGTGATGTGGTGAACAGTACTGTACACAAAAATCCAGCTGTGGCCTAACCAGCATTTTGTACAGTTCCATCATTACATCCCTGCTTTTTATTCAATACCTATCCCAATAAAGGAAAGCATTCCATATGCTTTCTTGACCGCCTTGTCCACCTATTCTGCCACCTTCAAGGACATGTGGACATGTACTGTAAAGTCTCTCACTTCCTCAACCCCCCTCAATAACTTTCCATTTGTTGAGTATTCCCCTGCCTTTTTTTTGCTCTCACACTATCTCACCCTTTCCCGGATTGAATTCCAGTTGCCACTTCTCAGCCCACTCAACCAAACCATATGTGTCATTCTGGAGTCGACTGCTATCCTGTTCACTATCAAATACATGGCAAATTTTTGTATCATCTGCAAACTTCCCAATCATGCCTCCCACGTTTAAGTCTAAATAATTAATATAACAAACAGCAAGTGCTCTAACACTGAGTCCAGTGGAACACCACTGGAAACCATTTTTCCAATCACAAAAACACCCATTGACCATTACCTTTTCTTTCCTGTCACTAAGCCAATTTTGGATCCAAACTGCAACCTTCCCTGTATCCCATGAGATCTCACTTTCCTGACCAATTTGCCATGTGGGACCTTGTCAAATGCCTTACTGAAATCCATGTAAACAACATTGACTGCATTTCCCTCATCAATCCTCCTTGTTACTTCCTCAAAAAATTCTATTAAGTTAGTAAGACACGATCTTGCCCTAACAAAACCATGCTGACTATCACTGATCATTCCATGCCTTTCTAAGTGACAGTTTATCCTGTCTCTCAGTATTGTTTCCAATAATTTGCCCACCACCGAAGTCAGACTGACCGGCTTATAGTTTTCTGGCCTATCCCTAGCACCCTTTTGAAATAATTGCCAATTATGAATTCCAAGGAACATCAATATGGAAGCTCCCTTTTTGTGTGTCATTTGTGCCAGTGGAAACTGCAATTTGCTGTAGTTAATGATGAAAAAGTAGACTTGGGTTGGCACCAGAAAAATACAAAATAATTATATTTAGGTTGATGGTGCCAGTGATAATGAATACACATACAGTAGGCGGAACCATCCCAGATTTGCACCAAATGCAATAGCGGGTGGGCTCTCAGTCGCTGGTCACGCCATCACCTCACCACTTCAGCACACCGGGCGCCATATTTAAAGTACAGCCACATGCACATCTCTCAGTGCTTCCAGCCCATGACTGCTGCAAAGAAGACATGGCCCTGAAAGGCAAAAAGACTGCAGCCCCCAGGTTCGATGATGCGTCCTTCAAGCATATTTTGGACACAGGGAGGCTTGCCGTGATGTCCTCTACCCCCCACTCTGGCCACAGGATGGGCAGTAACACCACTAATCCAGCTTGGGAGGCGGTGGCAGCAGTGGTCAGTGCCAATGTCCTTCAAAAGAGGACAGCCACTCAGTGCTGCAAGAGGATGAATGATCTTCTCCATTCCACCAGGTAAGTCACTCTTCTCATCACTCTTAACTCACACAATCACAAATCAACCACACATCCACAGGGCCCTTACTCACTGCTAGTTCAATGGACATTATCATTCACTCTCTCACACACATCTTCATTGTCTTTATCCTGTCCATGGGACCACTCACCACCCACACATGCCTGGCATGCTAATCATCTGGCCTGGCAGACTTCCTGCTTACACTCTCTCCATCTCTATTCATGCAGGGCAAGCTGGCATACAGCAAAAGGGAGAGGTCGCAGACTGGTGGAGGATTGCCTGAAATCAAGGTCCTCATTGACTTTGAAACAGAGCCATCCAGCTGGCCGGCGAGGATCTGGACCAGTCTGTGCCAACGGTGAGGTCGCCGTGCTCCACCAAGTGAGGGTCCAGTCATGCAATATTCATCAGACAACCATGCTGTGGCACGAGGCATACAGTTACTTCACCAGGCTCCATGCTCCTGATTTACTCCTCCTACAGGATGAAAGAGAGAGGCGGGTGAGTTAGCTTGGGTGTACTTAGAACCTCTCTTAGTTAAGTCTGAAGGCTCCTTAAAAAAATCCAGGAGAGTGCTGGCCACCACTTGGATGACCAGAGATTAGTGCACTGCATGGCTGCCCGAAACCCCACCCACCTCCACCCCAGTCCACCCAACCAATTGGGGCCGCTTTGCCCTTTGGACTGCATGCTGTGCTCTCAGCTCAGCCGCAGGGATTCTCCTAATCCACACTGCATGGCTGCACTTTCAGCTTGAACCATGGGGGAGACTGGTCCAAACCAGGATCATGACATTGCAGGATCTGTGAGGGCCTCCACCAGTGACTGCTTCACGACCAGCTTTAGCAAGGAGATTGTACAACGTGCACAATCGTTCAATTGTTCTACAGTCCACTAAAATGCTCATTAGTTTGAAGTCTGTGCCCAAGGGGTGAAAAGCTCTGGAGCACTTGGTGGCACTTTGATGCCTCTGCATTGCCGATAAGCTAGAGGCCCAACTCCAACCATATCAATGTGGCTGTGCCTGAACTGTCTCAGCTGCAGAGGAATGGCTACTTTATACAAGGTTTCCTTAATGTATGGTCACTTCCCTTACCAATCGCCTCACCCCTCGCACATTCTTGTGTGCTACCTTGAGCCGCAGGCAGCCCTTGCCACCACCACCCCCCTCCCCAATGCAACTCAACCTGAAGTCCAAAAGGTGACCCGGGCGAGTGCTCCCCAATGTTACTATGTACTCACCTCCAAGTTCCCCTCAAAGCTCAGCCCACCAAGTGCACGCCTTTAATATGCTGGTGTGAAACATGTCAGCGTGCAATCAAACCGACTTGGGCAGACAATCCAGTGGCGGGTATGGGGGGAGTAGTTCTGGCAGTCTGGGCTTATAATGATATGCAAATGTATTACAATGAGTTTCCCAATGTCCAATGGCGGGAAATGCAGCCCGCCATCGCCGGGCAGAGCGGATGAGTAAAAACTGGTTTCACGACGTTGTGAAACTGATTTTTGGCCTTCTTGCCATATTTTCCATTCACGCCACTGAACACACCCGATGCCAGCAGGCAGGGAAAATTCCAGCCAATGTATCTAAAAGGATTTCCAGTAAGAATCTGCATTGATGGGCACAGCTAATATTTGACAGGACAGAGTTGTAACCTACATTGTGCCACAAATTGTTTTGATTTTAAATTAAACAAAACCAATTTTCGAAATGTGGTGACAAAATTATTAAACAAGAATACAGAGGGATTGATCTCTATAATACAACCTCCCAGAACTCAAAGCAAAATATAGGCTTAGACCATGCAGACTAATGCAATACAGGGCAAAGTACATTAAATAAACATTACAAGGCACTTTGCAGAACTTACTATCATATTATGTTATTGAATCACCAATCTTGTTCAATAAACCTGAGAACAGTTGTAGAATTAGGCCCTTTGGTTTTCTTGTACAATTTTGTTCAGTTCTTTGGGATATTCTGCATTTTTCTTTCAGCATTTGTTGCCTTCCTACCTCTGTGGCCTCTTTCACTCTCTTCACCTAAATAGATGCAAGCATGAACCGAGTGTGGTTAAAAACGACTTCTGTTTGCCACTGAATGGATTTCATTCAATTGATCAAACTTAGGCAAAATAGGCATTTTCTTGGCCAAACCAAAGTTACAAGGGGAGATCAAGCTGTGGTAATTCAGCCAGTGCACCAAAGAAAATGGGAATTGTTAGCAAAATATTTATTCTGAAGGAAATTGATGAATGTAAAATGATTTTATCAGCAGATAACATGAGTTGATGAGTCAGGAGGTTACTGGAGAAAGGGACTAATGAAGCAGCACATACCAGCTAATAGTGGGACCTTGGACAACATCCAGAATTGAAATGATAAGTGCTGGATAGCACTTAAGTGCCCAACAGTGGTCATCTCCAACAAGAGCAGACCAGCCATCAATCCCATTACCCCAACCTTGAGCAGCACCAATATCACAAACTCTCCCCATCATCAACATCTTAGAGGGTTACCACTAATCAGAAGCTAAATTGAGCCAGCCATGTTAACAATGTGACTACAAGAGCAGGGAAGATATTAGGTAATCTGTGAAGAGTGGCACAGCTTGTGAACTCTCAATGACTCTCCACCATCAACAAGGCTCAAGAGAAGTCTGTGATGGAATTCTCACCATTCCATGGAGTGATGCAACCACGACAAACACAGAGGGGGTGGGGGGCGGGGGGCGGGGGGGGGGGGGGGGGGGGGGGGCGGGGAGAAAATTGGATAGGCCCCAAAAACAGAAGCATGGATCACTTTGCATGATTAACCTGTGCCAATTTGCTCCAATGCAGGCAGGTAGGCAAACTTTGTGCTGCCTATTCATTTATATGATTGCTAAGCGTACTGTTGAGTGGCTGCACACCTGAGCAGGTGATGCAAAATCATGAGGGACTAGCATGAATTCAAGCTAACTGCACTACTTAAAACCAGCTTGCACTTCATAAAGCAGAAGAGCATTTTGACTGGAGCAGGTATGGAACATCATTCTAAGACTGAGTTTGACCTGACAAAGAGCATTCTCTAGTGTTCTCTAATGCAACATTTGAGATCTTGGTTCAGAATGTGGACTAGAGGAAAGAGGACCACAAGGGATAAGAAGGCCCTCCAGAAAGACATGCAAAAATAGTGGGAGCAGACAACTGTTATGATTATTGCCAGTAGTGTAGCCCCGAGGACCTGGATACAGTGCCATACAAAGTTCAATGATCTCACGAGAGTAGTCAATGTCAGTCAATGCATCTACACATGTCATATCCTATCAATAGCACCACTAGTCTCACACAATGTTCACTTTGCCAAGTCCACTTCACTCATCTAGCAATAATCTTTATCAATCATGACACATACCCACAGTCGTAACTTCACATCACTCTCACACACTTAGCACTGCTGCAAGTCTCATACCCACATCTCACAGTTGGCACACACTGCCAGTTATTTAATAATGGCAGGCACATCATCCAAACACCTTGCACCATACTCATTTATATCACTCCCTCTCTCACAGGAATAGGTGGTGCACAGCCACAGTGAACTGATGGGGGAATGAAATACCTGGATGTCCTCACAGTGATATAGGAGATGATGCTCACCATCACTAGAGCAGCCATGATTGAGATTGTGGCCAGCAGTGGAATTGAAACATATAAAAGGTGACAGTATGCTCATCCACAATCTCATCTGATTTACAACAGGCAGATGCTGTAAGCATGGACATCTTGTTTTCATCCCTTCCCCTCACTGCAACCCTATCCTTTGTATCTATCTCCTTCAGATATCCAAGAACAGCATTTGGCCAGGCAGTGGTGCAGGAGCAAGAAATGCAACAGGAAGAAGATACTGCTGAAGAAACACTGTCACTTGATCTCAGGTTTACATCCATCAACTCAGATGCACATGCTCTAGAGGATGCCATAGAGCAGGATCTGTATGTGGTGAGACACTGGGCATGAATGGCCAGCAGCTTGGGCAGGGGGAAAGGGTAGAGGAGGTGCCAGCTTGCTAGAGAGTGAGGTCACGCACCAAGTTCTGCTGCAGAGGACTCAGCCAAGGACTTCAGTGGGATGGCATACAAAACAAGGCTGATGAACCTTGGACAATGCAACTTGTTTGACTGACACCCCATCTACCACCTTGAACATTCACTCCTCCACCACTGACACACAGTAGCAGCAATGTGTACCATCTATAATCTGCACTGCAGCAACTCACCAAGGCTCCATCAACAGCACCTTCCAAAACCACGACATCTACCAGCTAGAAAGACAAGGACAGCAGATACATGGGAACATCACCATCTGCAAGCTCCCCTCCAAGCCACAGACCGTCCTGACTTGGACTTATATCACTGCTCCTTAACTGTCGCTGGGTCAAGATCCTGGAATTCCCTCTCTAACGCCACTTGGACTGCAGCAATTCAAGAAGATGGCTCACTAGCACCTTCTCAAGAACAATTAGGGATGGATAATAAATGTTGGCCTTGCCAGCAGCACCCATATCCTGTGAAGGAATAAAAAAAAAAGCATGTTCACAGAACTATGATAAAAGCAAAATGCTGCGGATGCTGGAAATCTGAAACAAAAACAGAAAATGCTGGAAAAACTCAGCAGGTCTAACAGCATCTGTGGAGAGAAAAAACGGAGTTAACTTTTCAAGTCCATATGACTTCTTCAGAGCTATAAGGGAGTAGAAATATACTGAAATTTATACTCTTTAAGGGGGGTGGATCAGGTGAAGCTGGATAGAAGGCCAACGACAGGTGGGGGCAAAGGAGAGCTTGACAAAGATGTCATGAACAAAAGGAGAAAGGGGGTGTAAATGATAGTGGTACGGGCTAAAGGATGTGCTTATGGTGGCATTAAGGTGGGAAAGTAGAATGTGATAATAGCAGGAAAGAACAACATGAACAAGTGACAGATGGCTCTTATGGGGGTGGAGCGGAGGGAGGGGATGATGGAGAAAAAACATCAAAAATAGGATAAAAGGTGGGGATAAAACAATCAATAAAAATGAAAATAAAAAAATGTGGGTAAAAAATAAAAATTAAAAAATAAAAATTAATATAAAAAAAGGGATTAAAAATGGGTGAGGATGGAGGGAAGAGTTCATGGTCTGAAGTTGTTGAACTCAATGTTGATGGCTGTAAAGTGCCTAGTCAGAAGATGAGTACTGTTCCTCCAGTTTGCGTTGAGCTTCACTAGAACATTGCAGCAGGCCAAGGACGGACATGTGGGCATGAGAGCAGGATGGTGTGTTGAAATGGCAAGCGACAGGAAGGTCTGGGTCATGCTTGTGGACAGACCGAAGGTGTTCCGCAAAGCAGTCACCCAGTCTGTGTTTCGTTTCTCCAATGTAGAGGAAACATTGGGAACAGCGAATGCAGTAGACGGAACTGCTCCCATTCACAGAACTGCTTGGTGCATTGGCAGGCCTGACAGAAAGAATGCAGTCACTGTTGCAGAGGGCTTTGTGAGAGCTTGGAGCCGATTTTTTTTAGCGTAGACATAGTGGCTGACTCCATTACCAGACTTGTGGACCCAAATACTCCAAACATGTCACAATCTCTGATGGTCGATGTCTCAGCTTCCATTGCAGCACAAAGAGAAGCTGCCCAATGTCCGAGTGCTGTAGCAGAAGCTCAGATTGACTGAAGTCATGCAAACTCAGCCAATTTCCATCCCAGCTGAGACTGCTGTCATCATGGCCATGGATTACATTGTTCAAAGGGTCTTATAGAGTGTCATAGCAATCCAACAATCTGTCGTCCAACAGATTACCTGATTATCTGAGGCACCCAGAGGGAGTGGCAATGGTCCCTTGCAGCACAGGCCTGCTCTCCTCTCTCAGGATGACAACATTCTTTAGCGTGATGTGCTGACTGACATGACAATCTGTTTACTCTGCATACTTCCAGCATCATAGTCCTAGTGCCCATGCGAACAACTTACCAAAATAACATGTTGTGCAGCCTGAACCAGAAGTATGCATGCACGGTGCAAATGCCATTTTGGGCCCAAAACAACATACACAGTGCCAAAAATATAGGCAACATGCAATCAAATTTTGAGCCAAGAAGCTTAATACCATCTCGGAGAAAGCAGTCTGTTTGATCAGCACATCTGCCATTGCACTCAATATCCTCCCTCTCTGCTGCTGGCCCACTGTGGCTGTAATACACATTACCTACACAGTACATTGAAGCTGCTCATCAACTTACTTTTACAGCATCTTACGCTTCTATCACCATGAAGGACAAGAGGAGTAAGTTCACGAGAACACCATCGCCTCCAAATTCACCTCTAAGTCAAACAGAATGCTGATATGAACGTATATCATATCAGCACAAGGACTACAGAAGTTTGAGGAGATTATCTTTCCAAGGCCAAGAAAAAAACAACATGAATTTATCTGGTTCATTTATAGTTATATATGGTTTTTTATAGGCCACAGGACAAGCCGGACACTACACTGTGGATAAATACTTTTGAATCGTAGTCACTATTATGTAGGGAAATGCAGTAGCCAGTTTGCACACAGTAAGTTTGCACACAGTAAGTTCCCACAAATGGCAATGAGATAAGTGACCAGATAATCAGTGGTTATTTGAGTTGAGAGATAAATGTTGGCCAGGCAGAGCATGCTCCTGCTCTTTTTCCAATTGTACTTTGGTATCTTTTATATCCAACTAGCATAGGGTTTCAGTTTAATGTTTCAATGAAAGTCCTCACACATAAGGACTATATTGTTTAAAAGTTTGCAAAGCAAGTTCTAGATTGCCTTAAAAAAAACTGGCAGGACCTTGTACACAACCAGTACATTTCAATTAATCATAGGTGATTGAGTGGTGCTACAATCGATTGATGATCTGCTTCACCAGATTACTAGTCTGTGGTGAAGATGAAAAAGTAAACCACCGAACTTTTTATTGGACCAAAGGTCATGTAGTGATTGTGCCACTCTAATTTTCTTGAGGTATAAACACAAGAACAAGATCACCGGTGGAAAAAATATTTGCACATTAAAATTCCTTATACAATGAGAAAATTAGAATATGAATAAAAACAAAAAAACTGCAGATGCTGGAAATCCAGAACAAAAACAGAATTACCTGGAAAAACTCAGTAGGTCTGGCAAGCATCGGCGGAGAAGAAAAGAGTTGACGTTTCGAGTCCTCATGACCCTGCAACAGAACTAGGTGAATCCAAGGAAGGGGTGAAATATAAGCTGGTTTAAGGTGTGTGTGTGTGTGTGTGTGTGTGTGGGGGGGGGGGGGGGGTGGGGGGGTGGGCTGTGGTTTGGGTGGGGGGAGAGAACTGGAGGGGGTGGTGTGGTTGTAGGGACAAACAAGCAGTGAGTGTTGAAGTTGGTGATATTATCTAAACGATTGTGCTAATTAAGAATGGATGGTAGGGCACTCAAGGTATAGCTCTAGTGGGGGTGGGGGGAGCATAAAAGATTTAAAAATATTTAAAAATAATGGAAATAGGTGGGAAAAGAAAAATCCATATAAATTATTGGAAAAAACAAAAGGGGGAAGAAACAGAAAGGGGGTGGGGATGGAGGAGGGAGTTCAAGACCTAAAGTTGTTGAATTCAATATTCAGTCCGGAAGGCTGTAAAGTGCCTAGTCGGAAGATGAGGTGTTGTTCCTCCAGTTTGTGTTGGGCTTCACTGGAACAATGCAGCAAGCCAAGGACAGACATGTGGGCAAGAGAGCAGGGTGGTGTGTTAAAATGGCAAGCGACAGGGAGGTTTGGGTCATTCTTGTAGACAGACCGCAGGTGTTCTGCAAAGCGGTCGCCCAGTTTATGTTTGGTCTCTCCAATGTAGGGGAGACCACATTGGGAGCAACGAATGCAGTAGACTAAGTTGGGGGAAATGCAAGTGAAATGCTGCTTCACTT